>NC_083595.1:55907181-56132181 GCF_027579695.1 Neoarius graeffei | reverse complement strand
TCTTCTCCCTTACACCCTCCCAGTTCTGTTGTTGATAACCTTCCGTGCCCAAGTACACCCCCAAGACCTTTAACCCCCTACTTCCCCACTGTAGACCTCCAGGCAGAGCCAGCAATGTTCAGTCTTCCCATTGGCCCATCTGAAAATCCTCACTCTTACGTTCACGTTGGCTGAAGATGCTTTCATATAGCCTCAAACTATCTTTCCAGGCTTCTATGTCTCTCTGGTCTCTTACAAAAACATTTACATCATCAGCATATGCAGAGACTCTAAAAGCAGAAGCACGCCATGACCGTGGTAGTAGGAAACCATAAAGGTGATTCCTCAGCCTGTCCAGTAGGGGCTCGATGGCCAGACTGTATAGTGGCCCTGAGATGGGACAGCCCTGTCTAATCCCCCTTCTAACAGGAAAAGGCCGACTCAACCCACCCCCACTTTAACTAAGCACTCTGTCCCACCATACAATAAACCCACCCATGGCACAAAAGAATCACAAAACCCAAATGCATGCAGTGTAGAAAATAAACAATTGTGATTCACCCTATCAAAAGCTATTTCCTGGTCCAAAGAAATTATACCAAGGTTCAAATCATAAACATTACAAACATCAATTAAATCTCGAATCAGAAACAGATTGTCCAATATAATTCTCCCTGGAATGCAATACGTCTGGTCCATGTGCACAATTATGCCCAAGTAGTCTCTCAGTCTGTTAGCCAGTGCACTGGAGAGTATTTTATAGTCAGTGCATAAAAGGGCCACTGGTCTCAAGTTCTTTAAGAGTGCCAAATCCCTTTTTTTTGGTAAAAGGGAGAGAACTGCCCTCCAACAGGATGAAGGCAGCGACCCTCCATTAAAACATTCTAGTAGCACCTCATGTAGATCTGTGCTGATGATTTCCCAGAACTGCTTAAAAAAATCGGCAGTAAGCCCATCCAGTCCTGGTGCTCGTTCTGAAACCATCTGACCAACAGTTGTAGTTAGTTCCTCCAGACTGAGCTCCTGATTCAGATCAGCTTTCTCCTGTGCGTTCATTTCTTTGGGGTCCGTTGTTACTGTCCCCTTCGGGAGCTTCAGAAATGTCATCATTTTCCTCCTCCCAGTGTTCCTCTTCAGGTTGAAGAAGAAGGAGCTTGAAGTGTCCATGTCCTTAATGTTCTGGAAATGTGATGTAACCAGAGCTCCCTTCACCCTCTCCTCCAAAAGAGTTCTAAGTGCACTCTCAATATCATGATGTAAGCCAATCTCAATATCATGGATACTGTTATCTAAGTGCTGAATGGACATTTACAGCTGTGTTGTAGAGAAGGATGTATATTGCTGACAAAAAATACGTATCTGAGATTTCCCAATCTCCCACCACTGCTTCAGAAATATGAAGTTGGTTTTCTCAGATCTCCACCTTAACCAAAACTGTTGAAGATTGCTGCAGAAAATGTTGTCTTTCAGCAGCCTGTTGTTAAAGTGCCAATAAGATTTGATGTTTTGTCCAGAGGAGGTAATTAACTCGAAGCTGGTAAGGTGATGATTTGTGAAACCAACCAGAATAATGGAACTGTTAACTAACTGGACCTGAGTGACTGTGAGATGTAAAAGTGATCTAACCTGGCTGCGCTTACCCTGTTATCATTAACTTTAACCCATGTGTACTGTCTACCTGTTGGGTGTTTGAGTCTCCAAGAATCTACCAAATCTAAATGTGAAATTATCCTGCCTAGTACAGTCAAGTCCCTTCCCACACCATGTCGTGCATAGGGCAGTGCCAATCTCCATTTCTGTAGCCCTTGGCCTCTCACCTATTACATAGCTAGAGTTACAGTGGGGGGCTAGCCCTCTGGTAACTGTGAGAGTTTGACTCCCCACTCGCATCTGTATTGCAGTGTGCATTGCCAGATGGCAGTAGGTACCAATTTTATGATGGTCTTTGGTATGACCTGACCGTGAGCCTAAAACAGTAGATGAATGAAAATGTGGTTCCTCACTAGTTCTGTCCAGAGTGAAGTCTGTGGTGCAGTTCCAGTCCCCACCCAAGATGAGGTAATCATCACTGAACTGGTCTAATTCGTCTTTCAGTTGGCTGAAAAGAGCAATTCTTTCTTGTCCTTCATTTGGTGCCTATATGTTAATGAAACAAAAAATAATTCCCTCTACTTCTGCCCTAACAATCAGCAACCTTCCTTTAACAATTTCTAAAGTTTACAAAACTTTAGTGTTACTGTTTTTTTCTGAATAACACAGTTTTTCCAAAAGGATTATTCAATTTTTTTCTAAAAAGTAAAATTCATTCTGCTGTGAGCTTTCACCAATAGACCCACACTCTGATTCTGTTTCATAGTCCATGTTCTCCACCTGGACTATGAAACAGAATCAGAGTGTGGGTCTATTGGTGAAAGCTCACAGCAGAATGATTTATACTCATTAGAAGAAATTGAATAATCCTTTTGGAAAAACTGTGTTATTCAGAAAAAAAACAGTAACACTAAAGTTTCATAATCCATGTTCTCCACCTCCCCTCCTAGAACTGCCACCTTATTGTGGTGGAGGGGTTTGTGTGCTTGAATGATCCTAGGACCGTGACATCACCTGGTATGGAGCAGCCGGGGCCCCATCCTGGAGCCAGGCCCGGGGTTGGGGCTCGTATGCGAGCGCCTGGTGGCCGAGCCTTTGCTCACGGGGCTCGGCCGGGCACAGCCCGAAGCGGTGACGTGGGTCCGATCTCCTGTGGGTTCACCACCCACAGAGATAGTAGTAGGGGGCCGGTGCAGTGTGGATTGGGCAGCAGTCGAAGGCAGGGGCCTCGACGAGCTGATCCCCAAACACAGCGGCTAGCTGTTGGGACATGGAATGTCACTTCGCTGGGGGGGAAAGAGCCTGAGCTTGTGCAGGAGGTTGAGAGGTACCGGCTAGAGATAGTCGGGCTCACCTCCACGCACAGCTTGGGCTCTGGAACCCAGCTCCTCGAGAGGGGCTGGACTCTCCACTTCTCTTGAGTAGCCCATGGTGAGTGGCGGCAGGCTGGTGTTGGCTTGCTTATAGCTCCCCAGCTCAGCCGCCATGTGTTGGAGTTTACCCCAGTGAACGAGAGGGTCACCTCTCTGCGCCTTTGGGTTGGGGAGAGGGCTCTTGCTGTTGTTTGTGCCTATACGGGCCAAATAGCAGTATAGAGTATTCAGCCTTCTTGGAGTCCCTGGGAGAGGTACTGAGAGGTGCTCAGACTGGGGAATCCATTGTTCTACTGGGGGACTTCAACGCTCACGTGGGTGATGACAGTGACACCTGGAGGGGCGTGATTGGGAGGAATGACCTCCCAGATCTGAACCCAAGTGGTGTTTTGTTATTGGACTTCTGTGCTAGTCATAGTTTGTACATAATGAACACCATGTTCGAGCATAGGGGTGTTGATAACAAATTTGTCCAGACCAAACAAATTCCAATCTTATCTACTTTCGGCTCCCTTAGCCAGCACTGGCCTTGGCCAAGGCCATTGCTGGGACAGCAATTCCCCTGGAGAACACTGCTGTTAGACTCTCTTGTATTCCTCCCCCCTCTTCCCATGGTCGCTGCTTCACCCCCAGTGTGACAAGCGGGTGTGTGACCAATGCCATCATGGCTGCAGGAGCGGACGGCTGCTTGCTTGTGCTGGGTTACCTCTACCTCCCCCCCTTTTACCCCCACCCCTGATCACCCCCCTCTCACCTCTTCCCCCCCTCAAGTCCCTAGTTTTCATGTTGTAAAGTGTACTTGTGTTATTTTGTGCTTATGTGCTGAGGTTTTTTTTAAATGTTCCCACACTGTACTCCTCACAGGAGCATAGTGTGGGGGTTGTTTTTTTCTCCTCCCCTCTCCTCATGTTACTCTGTATTTTTTCTTTTCATCCCTGTCTTCCTGTCCTGTTTCTCCCCCTTGTGTGTATGTGTGTATGTAAGGACAGGTTGATGGTCAATTCTGCTGGTACTTGTGACTAGTGATAATAAAGGGTTCATTCATTCATTCATAAGTGCACATGGCACCAGGACACCTTAGGTTGGAGGTCGATGATTCATTTTGTTGTCGTTTCATCTGATCTCTGTCTTGGACACTCAGGTGAAGAGAGGGGCTGAGCTGTCAACTGATCACCACCAAGCACGTCTAGCCAAGCACTCTGTCGGGGAGGTCTTTAACTCCCACCTCTGGGAGAGCTTTTCCCAGCTCACAAGGGAGGCAGGGGACATTGAGTCTGAGTGGACCAGGTTCTCTACCTCCATTGTTGACGCGGCTGTTCGGAGCTGTGGCCACAAGGTCTCCAGTGCCTGTTGTGGCGGCAATCCCCGAACCCGGTGGTGGACACCGGAAGTAAGGGATGCTGTCAAGCTGAAGAAGGAGTCCTATTGGGCCATGTTGGCCTCCGGGACTCCTGAGGCAGCTGACAGGTATCGGCAGGCCAGGCATGCCACAGCTTGGGCAGTTCTCATCTCATCTCATCTCATTATCTCTAGCCACTTTATCCTGTTCTACAGGGTCGCAGGCAAGCTGGAGCCTATCCCAGCTGACTACGGGCGAAAGGCAGGGTACACCCTGGACAAGTTGCCAGGTCATCACAGGGCTGACACATAGACACAGACAACCATTCACACTCACATTCACACCTACGCTCAATTTAGAGTCACCAGTTAACCTAACCTGCATGTCTTTGGACTGTGGGGGAAACCGGAGCACCCGGAGGAAACCCACGCGGACACAGGGAGAACATGCAAACTCCACACAGAAAGGCCCTCGCCGGCCACGGGGCTCGAAGCCGAACCTTCTTGCTGTGAGGTGACAGCGCTAACCACTACACCACCGTGCCGAGCTTGGGCAGTTGCGGAGGCAAAAACTCGGAACTGGGAGGAGTTCAGTGAGGCCATGGAGGAGGACTATCGGTCGGCCTTGAAGAAATTCTGGCAAACCGTCTGGCACCTCAGGAGGGGGAAGCAGTACTCTGCCAACACTGTTTACAGTGCGGGTGGAGAGCTGTTGACCTCGATTGAGGACATTGTCTGGTGGTGGAAGGAATACTTCGAGGATCTCCTCAATCCCACCGTCACGTCTTCCATTGAGGAAGCAGAGGCTGATGACTCAGAGGTGGACTCATCCATTACCCAAGCCGAAGTCACTGAGGTGGTTTGCAAGCTCCTCGGTGGCAGGGCACCAGGGTTGGATGAGATCCGCCCTGAGTATCTCAAGTCTCTGGATGTTGTGGGGCTGCCTTGGCTGACACGCCTCTGCAACATCGCGTGGCGGTTGGGGACAGTGCCTCTGGAGTGGCAGACCAGGGTGGTGGTCCCTCTTTTCAAGGAAGGGGACTGGAGAGTGTGCACCAATTATAGGGGAATCACACTTCTCAGCCTCCCCGGGAAGGTTTACTCCAGGGTACTGGAGAGGAGAATTCAGCCAATAGTCGAACCTCAGATCCAGGAGGAACAATGTGGTTTTCGTCCTGGTCATGGAACACTGGACCAGCTCTATACCCTTCATAGGGTTATTGAGAGTTCATGGGAGTTCGCCCAACCAGTCCACATGTGCTTTGTGGATCTGGAGAAGGCATTCAACCGTGTCCCTCATGGTATTCTGTGGGGGGTGCTTCGGGAGTATGGGGTTCGGGGCTCTTTGCTAAGGGCTGTCCAGTCCCTGTACTAATGGAGCAGGAGTCTGGTTCGCATTGCCGGCAGTAAGTCAGACCTGTTCCCAGTGCATGTTGGACTCCGGCAGGGCTGCCCTTTGTCACCGGTTCTGTTCATAAATTTTTTGGACAGAATTTCTAGGCGGGCGGCACGGTGGTGTAGTGGTTAGCGCTGTCGCCTCACAGCAAGAAGGTCCTGGGTTCGGGCCCCGGGGCTGGCGAGGGCCTTTCTGTGTGGAGTTTGCATGTTCTCCCCGTGTCCGCGTGGGTTTCCTCTGGGTGCTCCGGTTTCCCCCATAGTCCAAAGACATGCAGGTTAGGTTAACTGGTGACTCTAAATTGACCGTAGGTGTGAATGTGAGTGTGAATGGTTGTCTGTGTCTATGTGTCAGCCCTGTGATGACCTGGCGACTTGTCCAGGGTGTACCCCGCCTTTCGCCCGTAGTCAGCTGGGATAGGCTCCAGCTTGCCTGCGACCCTGTAGAAGGATAAAGCGGCTAGAGATAATGAGATGAGATGAGAATTTCTAGGCGCAGCCAGGGGCCGGAGGGAGTCCTGTTTGGGAACCACAGGATTTCATCTCTGCTTTTTGAGGATGATGTTGTCCTGTTGGCTTCTTCAAACCAGGACCTTCAGCATGCACTGCGGTGGTTTGCAGTCGAGTGTGAAGTGGCTGGGATGAGAATCAGCACCTCCAAGTTCGAGGCCATTGTTCTCAACCGGAAAAGGGTGGCTTGCCCTCTCCAGGTTGGTGGAGAAGTCCTGCCTCAAGTGGAGGAGTTTAAGTATCTTGGGATCTTGTTCACGAGTAAGGGAAGGATGGAGCATGAGATCGACAGGCGGATCGGTGCAGCCTCCGCAGTGATGCGGTCACTTTACCGGTCCATTGTGGTGAAGAAGGAGCTGAGCCAAAAGGCAAAGCTCTCGATTTACTGGTCGATCTACATTCTGAATTTCACCTATGGTCATGAGCTTTGGGTAATGACCGAAAGAAAAAGATCGTGAATACAAGCGGCTGAAATGAGTTTCCTTCGCAGGGTGGCTGGGTGCTCCCTTAGAGATAGGGTGAGAAGCTCAATCACTTGTGAGGAGCTCGGAGTAGAGCTGCTGCTCCTCCACATCGAGAGGAATCAGCTGAGGTGACTCGGGCATCTTTTTTTGGATGCCTCCTGGACGCCTCCCTGGGGAGGTGTTCCAGGCATGTCCCCCTGGGAGGAGGCCCCGGGGAAGACCCAGGACACGCTGGAGGGACTATGTCTCTCGGCTGGCCTGGGAACACCTCGGTGTTCTTCCCAAGGAGCTGGCTAAGGTGTCTGGGGAGAGGGAAGTTTGGGCTTCCATGCTCAGACTACAGCCTCCGTGACCTGGCCCCGGATGAGCAGATGAAGATGAGATGAGATGAGATGAGATGAGATGAGATGTTCTCCGCCTCTCCTCCACACTGACTGTCTAAACCATCCTCCACTGTATCACACACACTCACCAATAAAACTGCAGTCGCAGCCACATGCCCAAGTTCAGCAGGTTTGCCAGTATTCACGGAGGTATTCACCTCCTCGGCGGTAATAACAGGCCCACCAGTACCCGCATAGGTATTCGCCTCCCCAACAGTACTCACGGAGGTATTCGCCTCCCCGGTGACAACAGCAGACTCGCCAGTGCTCGCAGAGGTATTTGCCTCCTTCTCAGCAGCAGCAGCGTGCCCACTGGTACCCACGGAGGCCTCCGCCTCCTTGGTGACAGCAGTGGGCTCCACCATCCGCTCCCTTCCAACATCTTCATCGCAGCCTGCCACACTATCAACAGCGTTAACCTCCTGTTGTTTATGAGGGCATGCGTATCATTTATGGCTGACATCACCACACTCGAAACACTTCATCTGTCCAGCGCTTGCATACACCATATTATGACCATCACCAAATTTCACTCGGAAAGATACCTCCAGTGTCTGAGTGGGAGAGTCAAGAAACATGAATGCCTGTCTCCTCAGAGACTGAACGTGTCTCAACTTTGGGTCTTTACAGCCCAGACTGACCGTACGAAACCCGCTAGCAAATTTCCCAAACCTCTTTAGCTCATTCTCTAACAGAGCATTTGGGATAAACAGAGGAACAATTCCTCCTGAAACAATCTGCAAACTTCACCCTCCTTGCTACTCAACAAACAACAATAAACAAGAAAAAAATAAACTCACCTGATCACGCATGCAAAAGGGAAGAAATGAAAGCAAGGAGAAAAGACAGAACAATCAAAAAACAAGATGAAGGTGATGATGATATGATGATGAAGGTGATGATGATGATGATGATGATGTAGGTGATGATATGATCATGATGATGATGATGATGATGATATGATCAGTCAGTTGAACTGTCAGGTGGACAGTTGAAAGTCACACCTGGAGGACGCTCTGGACTCTTACAGTAATGCTTTTATGGCTGAGGACTACAGTTGACTTGCTAACTTTAGGACTGCAGTTATCATGAACAGTTTTGCACTCAAGTTTCCATCAATGAAGAGTTATAACATCAACGAAACTGACTTCATGTTAAAACTGTTAATGTTATAGTCATGCTGTCTGTTGTTGCCCAAATGAGGATGGGTTCCCTTTGAGTCTGGTTCCTCTCGAGGTTTCTTCCTCATGTCGTCTGAGGGAGTTTTTCCTTGCCACCGTCGCCACAGGCTTCATCATTGGGGATAGATTAGGGATAAAATTAGCTCATGTTTTAAGACATTCAAATTCTGTTAAGCTGCTTTGCGACAATGTTTATTGTTAAAAGTGCGATACAAATAAACTTGACTTGACTTGACTTGATATGATGATGATGATGATGATGATGAAGGTGCTGGTGATGATGATGATGCCTTCCTCACTGTGTCTCAGAGTAAACATGAATCTGTTGCTGATGGAGATGGAGATGTTCTCCTCAGGGTGTTGTGAGCTGTATTCTGATGATTTCTCCTAAACGATGAATCGTCCTGTTTTGCATCTCTCTCAGGAGATTCGGTGACATTTGATCTGTTTAAATGCTTGCAACAGGAAGTGATTTCTCCATCTGTCGCTCAGTGTGGCACACACCACAGCTCTGCAGTCACCTGCTTACTTTCATTCATTCATTCATTCATTCATTTATTTACACTTAAGCTGCATGTCTAAATTAAACATGATGAGAAGTGCACAGTCTAAATTCTCTACAACACAAACTATAAGATAACATCATTAAATGAGGTCTGGATGAACATTTTGCTGTGGGAGGGGAAAGAGATTAAGTGAAGCTGCTGATTGGTCAGCTGCTCTTGCGCTCATTATGACATCATCAGCATGAAGTGAATTCTTATGTCACTGTGTCAGTGTGTTTCAGGGAGAGAGATTAAATCTGAAACATTTTCAACTGTATAAAGTTTATAAAAACAAAACTCTGACTCTGAGCAGAACCTCATCTCCTCGATTCACTCTGTAATAAAGCTCAGACTCCTTCAGGAAATATTCATCAACACTCTTCACTTAAAGCCAGGCTCTGGACTCTTTATTCTATAAACTCAGTTCTGCCTTTATGTGAAAAGTATTTTGTTAGTGAATGTGGAATTTAAACATGACTTCACTCTCATCCTGATATTTCAGCCCTGAGGATTAAAGATGGTGAGAATAAATGCCATTATTTCCCTGTTTCGTTTTTGCGTTCATCTCCTGCTCCTGTCCTCTCACCATCTGAACGCATGATTTATAAAAGAAAAAGTAATTACCCTCAGCACCGAGCTCTCCTTTCATCATGATTCAGAGTTCAACTCATCATAATAAAAGGTACTTTATGGCCCTTTTTTAGCCCAACTGTATGAAAGCCGACTTCATTAACACACCCTTCAGATGGAGCCTTATCACTGACACGGCTGTGTTCCAATAACGCTGAGGGAAGATCTATTAGGAACAGTTTAAGCAGCACTTCCTGTCTGTCAGACTGATGTCCCAGGTCTGTCTCTGTCAGAAAGAGCTTTACACTCCAGATGATGGTGTTTATGTACATTATACAGGGAACAGGGCGTGTGGTTTGGGACACGCCCACAGTGGACTGATCACTGCATGAGTCTGTTTCTTGTATCACTGTGACGCTGCTGTTTCTGCATTCGATCAGAGTTTATTTATTTATTGTTTTATTTAAAGGTTTAGTTATCAGGGACAATGCACATTAATAAAACATTTAAACAAATGTAAATATGCCAGAATTAGCCAGAAGGCTATTTTGCATCTGCTGTCCCTGGACTGATGTTAAAATAGTCACCGTAAAAGAAAAAAAAATTAAAATATAATCAAATAAAACATTTCCAAATAAAAAACTAAATCTGAATAAAAATAAAAAAAACAAAACTAAAATACATTTACACTCAAGCCAACATAAACTCAACACCAGACAATTACTACAAACAAAACCAAGAACAACATTAAGCAACAACAAACATCAACAACATTTATAATACAAAACACAATAAGAAACTAACAAGCCATAAACAAGCAGGACATAAACACCAAACACATAATAAAAAAACATACACAAAAATTAACAATAATACTATAGTGAAATCTCCGACTTTTTACAGAATCACTTCACTCAGAAATCTTCCATGTACACCTGAACCATTTAAAAACAATTCAACACCTGGAATAAACACCTGGAATAAACAGCTGGAATCGGCAGCTAGAATCAACACCTGGAGTAAACACCTGGAATAAACACCTGGAATTGGCAACTAGACTCAACATCTGGAGTAAACACCTGGAGTAAACACCTGGAATTGGCAGCTAGAATCAACACCTTTTGTAAACACCTGGAATAAACACCTGGAGTAAACACCTAGAATCAACACTTGGAATAAACACCTGGAATAAACAGCTGCACTGAGCGATCATCTGTTGGAGAAATTTTACTGAAATTGAGGACTTTATATCTCTACAAACCTATTGTGTGTTTAACTCTCACTGAAATAAACAGATTTTAAATTTGAGATCAAATTCATGAGTTAATTACACACACACACACACACACACACACACACACACACACACACACACACACAGAGAGAGAGAGAGATCAGTGTGTATCAGGCTGCTGCTGTCATTACTGTCACATTGTTTTTACTCTTACAGTTTTTTTTTTTTTTTTTGCAATTGCTAAGACACAAAAACTGGTGCTTGTGGCACAATTATTGAAACCATTAACTCATGTAGCTGATCTGTTGACCAGATATGTTGAACTATAAGCACACTGTCTGCTTTACACTGAGTTTGAAATTCTAAAACACACTTTTTGCAAATGACTACACACAGTTATCTACATTACCCTTAGCAAAAAGAAGTTTAATCAAGTGTGCTACAAGTATACTTATTTTATACTAAAATCGAGGAAGTGTACTTGAAGGTTACTTCTTATAAACTAATTCTTGATACACTTACAACATAGTACAGGGAAGTATACTTGGTTTATACTGAACCAAGTATAAAAAAGTATAAGTAGACCTATATCAATACTAAGACTTACACTTATACATTACTTTAATACTAAAACTTATACTTGGACCTAAGTATACTTTGTAAATCTTTTTGCCACAAAATAGGAATGCTTAGCATATATCTTGCTTCAAGAGCACAATAAGGTCAACTCATTAATTGACTCAACGTTTAATTTATATATTTATACTATATGTATATATTATATTTATAATTTATATTACATTATATTTTATATATATATTATATTTATAATTTATATTACATTAGCTGAGCTATACAGCTGGTAAGTGATTAGGGAATCCAACCTGATCAGAGGGCCCCTCTCACCCCCTCCATCACTCCTTCCAACTGCTCCCATCAGGCTGGCGCTACAATGTACCACTATAAACAAAAAGTCCTTCATCCCCTCTGCAGCAGCCTTACTCAACAGCACATGATGAACATTACCAGCCAACCCAACCGGCAACATGCATGTCTTGTTTAATGTCTTATTATAATTCTGGAGATTAACACTTAGTCATTATGTGTACTGAATTGCATTATCTTCATGTACCTTACACTTCATCATACACAAAAACAGGAAAACAGAAAAAAGTTTGGCTTGACTTTATTTATTTAACTAGTCCCTTTCAAAAGGGTTTGGCAATGGTGTTATGTACAGTGTGTCAGCTGTTTCAACAAGGACACATTTTGTTTTGATCATGTCAGGCGAGACAGCATGAACAGTTTCAGTTTTTTGAACATCATATACAAAATGACTTTGTACATTTATTTGCGAATCTTTACATACAGGCCTGCCTGATTTACTAAGTACGTCAACTAAAACACAACATAGTTTGCGACATGGACAAAAAGCAGAGATTTCATGTGAACATATTTGTTTAAAAACAACCAATTCTATAATACAACAAAATGTACCATCTTTCAAGTATGCAGCACTGTTGAATCTCTTCTTTAGTCTGTCATAGGTTTTACTGTGGTACGTAACTCCATCAACCAAAAAACGGTTGTAAGACCAAAAGCAGTTACTTAGTTTCCCACACAACTTTTCAATGGCAAGCCTATATGACATTTTTATACTGGTTTCCCTTAGCAAAAAGTAGTATACTTAAAGTTCATTTTGTAAAGTATTCTGAAGTGTAAGTATAAGTATATCAAGTGTACTACAGGCCATGTACTTCAAGTGTACTAGAAAGCATACTAATTTAATACTTCTTTGGACTAAATTGGAACATTTTAAGTTTATAAAAGTATACTTCAAAGTTACTTTTAAGTTAGCAAAAGTACTCTTTAAGTACTCTCATCTATACTATATCTATACTGTAAATGTACTTGGTATATCCCTCTTGTATACTTACAGTATATAACTAGTACAATGGCAGTACATAAATAAGTGTACTTATGATATACTTCAAGTACACAATAGGGATATACCAAGTGCATTGATAGTATATAAATGAGTATACTTGAAAGTGTACTTTTGTAAACTTAAAACGGACTTGAAAGTATACTTTTATAAACTTAAAATGTTCCAATTTAGTCCGAAGAAGTATTAAATTAGTATGCTTTCTAGTACACTTGAAGTACATGGCCTGTAGTACACTTGATATACTTATACTTACACTTCAGAATACTTTACAAAATGAACTTTAAGTATACTACTTTTTGTTAAGGGTACACCCATCATTCAAAACTACAAGCCTATGTGTGTTGTTTTCTAAACACTGCCACTGAAATACAAACTCAATTATCAATCACCTGTAAACAGAATGCATCTGTAAAAACACCTGTAACCAATGAGATCACTTGAAAACTTCAACACTATACATAGGATTCAGGTTTGCTCTTTGGCTTGTATAACAATGGAGGCCCATGTTGGAGACAGAACCAGAGGCAGAGGTGTTCGTGTAAGAGGAGGACAAAGAGGACGAGGAGTGGCAAGAGGACTGCTACAGTGTAGCAGCTCAAATTAGGTTGGACCCTCTGACCAGCCTCCTGCAGACTCACCCCATGGTGACCTCATATGATTTACTGTAACGCGATTTTACAGTATTCCATAAGGACATGTTAGACCATAAACTTTTGCATACTGTTTTTGTAGAATTGCAAGGCGACCCCCTGCAGGAGGAAGAAATCGCTTGTTCACACAAGAACAGGAACAACAAATTATCAACATGGTCATTGCGAACAACAATATACTTTTGAGACAACTGCTCCGCTACATCATTAATGACAACACAACATTCAACAACATCGACAGGTAAGTTTATCCACACTGGGCCATTGACTGAAGCGCCATCAAATCTGGATGAACCAGCTGTACAGAGTGCCATTTGAGAGAAATTCTGAGAGAGTGAAACAACTGCACTATGAATATGTGGAAGTAAGTCACCTTTTATATATTAGCCCATTACAATAATTGGTACTGTATTCCAGTTTACTGTATTACTGTGCTACACTATATGGACTGATATCTTTTTCCTGACCGTCTCAGAGTTATGGAGCTAGATGCTGCTGCAGACTCACATGTTTTTATATACATTAATGAGGTTGGCTTCAATCTTGCCAAAAGCAGATGCTGGGGGAGAAACATCATTGGGCAGCGGGTCATTGTCAGTGTTCCTGGGCAGCATGGTGGGAACATTACAATGTGTGCTGCAATTGGCCAAAATGGTGTCCTTCACCACCATGCCACTCTTGGCCCATATAACACTGTTCACATCATTGAATTCCTTGACACCTTGCATGGCATCGTCATCCCTAATGACCAATGTGATGTGGCAGGGAAATCCACATTTGTTGTCACATGGGACAATGTAAGTTTTCATCAACCTGCTGAGGTCCACAATTGGTTCACCAATCACCCAAGGTTTCAGGTTCTCCCCCTTCCACCACACTCTCCTTTCCTAAATCCTATTGAGAAGTTCTTTTCTGCATGGCGTTGGAAGGTAAAGCACTTAGAGTTCACAAGCAATCAGTTTCATATTCATATAATACTTACTGTAATACAATACATTGTACACATTTCCTCCTAGACAATTATTCAGGCTCACAAATCTTTCTTGCTTTATTGTAACCCCTGAAGGTCTATGACAGACAACCATACCAACATGCAACTCTCCTCCAGGTAATGGAAGAGGCCTGTGGTGATGTTGATGTGGAGGCCTGCCAGGGCTGAACACACCATTCAAGACATTACTTCCCCTGATGTTTGGCCAGAGAGGACATCCTTTGTGATGTTGATGAGGTGCTGTGGCCAGATGCATGCAGAAGACAGGATAGACAGTCATTGCAACATACTGTAATTTCAGTTAATGTAAATGTAGCTGATTTTAAAAAATAAAAACAACTTTGTTTCCCCATTGCATTTGTGTTCATAGTCTTATTTACAGCATGCTACAAATGAGCCTCTAGATAATAATGTCTTATACTTGGCACATCAGTGTGCAAATGGCAGGCAGAAAACCTATTTATTTGCTGTTTGTGTGTAAAGTTGTGATGGAAAAATAACATTTTTAGAAGAGTTTATATAGTTTTGAATGAAGTGTTTGCTTTTGAAAGAGATGTCTGAAATTGTGTATGTTTTTGTTTTTTGTGTGTTGAGTTTTGACAAAAGGGCCATAGTTTCAAAAAAATTGTTTTAGCAAAGTAAAAAACTGTAAATATGTTTGTTGATTCAATATATTTTTAATTATCCCATTTATTTTATTTTTAAACATTTAATTTATTTTCTGGGCGGCACGGTGGTGTAGTGGTTAGCGCTGTCGCCTCACAGCAAGAAGGTCCTGGGTTCGAGCCCCGTGGCCGGCGAGGGCCTTTCTGTGCGGAGTTTGCATGTTCTCCCCGTGTCCGCGTGGGTTTCCTCCGGGTGCTCCGGTTTCCCCCACAGTCCAAAGACATGCAGGTTAGGTTAACTGGTGACTCTAAATTGAGCGTAGGTGTGAATGTGAGTGTGAATGGTTGTCTGTGTCTATGTGTCAGCCCTGTGATGACCTGGCGACTTGTCCAGGGTGAACCCCGCCTTTCACCCGTAGTCAGCTGGGATAGGATCCAGCTCGCCTGCGACCCTGTAGAACAGGATAAAGCGGCTACAGATGATGAGATGAGATTTATTTTCTCTCAAATAATTTCAAAAGAAAGAAAACGTCCATAAACACAGGACAAACTCTGTAGAGTTAAGGTGTGTGTGTGTGTGTGTGTGTGTGTGTGTGTGTGTGTGTGTGTGTGTCAGAGAGAGTGTTAGTGCGTGTGTGTGTGTGTGTGTGTGAGTGTTTGTGAGTGTGTGATTGTATTACTGCGTGTGTGTGTGTGTGTGTGTGTCAGAGAGAGAGTGTTAGTGCATGTGTGTGTGAGTGTGAGTGTGTGATTGTATTACTGTGTGTGTGTGTGTGTGTGTGTGTGTGTGTGTGTGTGTATGTGATTAGTGATGCCTGTCCCCAGCTGTGACTATCAGCGCTCCCACACACTCCCCCAGCTGATCAGTGTAAGGGATGCGTTCTGCCTGTCAGCTCTCATCACGGTGATGTGACTCCATTAGTTCAGTCCTCAGTGGTGGCTTGTGATTGGTCAGTGGTCTGATCATGTGACTGATGCTAATCTTCCACCTGTTGTGAGCTTGTGTCCGGAATTAAGTCAGAAAATATGGAACTGATTTCCAATTCCTAATCCAATAACAAACTGTCTATCTCTCTGTCTGTCTCTCTATTTGATTTTACGCCATGGTTAAATATTAAGTCCTGATCTGATTTTTTTTTTTAAAGATGATTTAAAACATTTTTATTTCCCCATGAGTTTGTGATCAGCAGAGTGTGAGCCTCCACAACTCATCTTTTACAATTTTTTTTTTTAATTTCAGAATTAAAATGTTTTTATCATTAAAGATAAAAGGTGGTAAAGTTTTCCTGAAGCTGGTTCTGTATTTGCTGTGTTTTTTATGTGTTAAATTACAAGTTTGTTGTGTCTCAGTTTATATTTAAATACATTCATTAATTAGATTAAAGTGTCCTTTATTGTGAAACTTGTGAAGACATACAGGTGATTAATGCCCAAGTGAATAACACTCAGGTGAATAATGCTCAGGTGACTAACGGTCAGGTGATAAATGCTCAGGTGATTAACATTCAGGTGAGTAACACTCATGTGATTAACACTCAGGTGATTAATGCTCAGGTGATTAATACTCAGGTGATTAATGCTCAGGTGATGAATGGTCGGGTGATTAACACTCAGGTGATTAATGCTCAGGTGATGAATGGTCGGGTGATTAACACTCAGGTGATTAATGCTCAGGTGATTAATAATCAGGTGATGAATGCTCAGGTGAACAACGCTCATGTGATTAACACTCAGGTGATGAATGCTCAGGTGATTAATACTCAGGTGATGAATGCTCAGGTGAACAACGCTCATGTGATTAACACTCAGGTGAATAATGCTCAGTTGATTAGTGCTCAGGTGATTAACACTCAGGTGATTAACACTCAGGTGAATAATGCTCAGATGATCAACACTCAGGTGATTAATGTACAGGTGATTAATGCTCAGGTGAATAATGCTCAGATGATTAACACTCAGGTGATTAACGCTCAGGTGATTCATGTTCAGGTGATTAATGCTCAGGTGAATAATGCTCAGATGATTAACACTCAGGTGATTAACGCTCAGGTGATTCATGTTCAGGTGATTAATGCTCAGGTGAATAATGCTCAGATGATTAACACTCAGGTGATTAACACTCAGGTGATTAATGTACAGGTGATTAATGCTCAGGTGAATAATGCTCAGATGATTAACACTCAGGTGATTAACACTCAGGTGATTAATGCTCAGGTGAACAATGTTCAGATGATTAACATTCAGGTGATTAATGCTCAGGTGATTAACACTCAGGTGAATAATGCTCAGATTATTAACACTCAGGTGATTAACGCTCAGGTGATTAATGCTCAGGTGAACAATGCTCAGATGATTAACATTCAGGTGATTACCACTCAGGTGATTAACACTCAGGTGATTAACGCTCAGGTGATTAATGCTCAAGTGAACAATGCTCAGATGATTAACATTCAGGTGAATAATGCTCAGATGATTAACACTCAGGTGAACAATGCTCAGATGATTAACATTCAGGTGATTAACACTCAGGTGATTAACACTCAGGTGAATAATGCTCAGCTGAATAGCGCTCAGGTGATTAATGCTCAGGTGAAAATGCTCAGGTGATTAGTGCTCATGTGATTAACACTCAGGTGATTAATGCTCAGGTAATTAACACTCAGGTGAATAATGCTCAGGTGATTAATGCCCAGGTGATTAACGTTCAGGTGATTAACAGTCAGGTGATTCGTGCTCAGGTGATTAACACTTAGGTGATTAACACTCAGGTGAATAATCAATAAGGATGTCTGTCTTTGTGTAAAATGATGAAATGTTTAACTTGGTGATAAATTGTGAAAGACTGTGATTAGATTATTTCTTATTGTTCCATTTGTACCTGCTGAATGAACGGGCATGAACCTGAGGATGAATATCTACCTGAAGTGTGAAGCTGGACCTCAGTGTCCATCTGTGAGTCAGTCAGTGAGGACAGAGTGTTCATGTTGAAGTGCACTTGGTCTGGATCACTTGATTTAGTGATCGTGACACTGAATCAGTCGAGCTGCTCTTTCTTCAGCCAGACATCCTGAGGACATGTGACTCCTGTGAATCTGCTCCATCTTGCTCCCAATCTGAGGACATCCTTAAAATATCCTCCCAGTGTTCTTCTTCATTTTCTTTTAATGAGTTTTATTCATGATGCTGGTTGCTGACTAGATTTCCTGCCTCACTTCCTGTTTTCAGGAAGTCAGAGTAATAGCTTTGTGTATTCTGCAGCTTCTGTGCTAAAACATGACGATTGAAAGCTTGTGTCAGTTGTAAAGGTGAGGAGACAGATGGTGTGGTGCAGTGATCAGGGTTGCAGGCATCATTAACCTGAGGACACTGAGGACGCATCCCGCTGCCTTCTGAAAGTGAAGTGTGCTAAAAACGTTTTCTGTAATAGCTCACAGCAGGGAGATGTCAACACTCTCAGCACACAGGATAGTGTTCAGACAATCCTCACTGAGCCAGACACTGAGACAGTGAGACAGCGGTACAGGGAGACACTGAGACAGGGAGACACTGAGACAGGGAGACAGTGAAACATGGGGACAGGGAGACACTGATACAGGGAGACACTGAGACAGGGAAATTGGGGGATACTGAGACAGGGAGACACTGAAACACGGACACACTGAGGCACTGAGACAGGGAGACACTGAGACAGGAAGACAGGAGGACAGGGAGACACTGAGACAGGAAGACAGGGGGCAGGGAGACACTGAGACATTGGGACAGGAGACACTGAGACATGGGGACAGGAGGCACTAAGACAGGGAGACAGGAGACATTGAGACAGGGAAACAGGGGGATACTGAGACAGGGAGAGACAGGGGATACTGAGTGTAACAGTTCCTGATGTGGATGGAGCACAGAAGCACTACAGACAAAAGCTGATGTTCACATACACCCTTTTTATTCTCCTTTTTTTGGCTTTTCAGCTTGCCACATTCATTCATTCATTCATTCATTCATTCATTCATTCAGTCAGTCAGTCAGTCACACACATGTGTTGGGGTCAGGGAGCTGCTCTTCTCTGCTCTCCCTCTCCTTTTATGCTCGATCCCTGCAACAAACAAACAAACAAACACACCCATACACATTAATGGACACCAGGTGTAATGACTTAGCCACTTGCCTTCCCTGACCCCGCCCTCCATTCATAAACTGCTGCTTGGCCACGCCCCCATTGCCACATATCCCCACCACCCCACTTAGGCTGGAGAGCCATCCAGCCTGAAGCAGACTTCCCCCCCCCCCCAGGAAGTCCGCCACCACCATCTGCGTCCCCGGCCTGTGGACCACCTTGAACTTAAACGGCTGGAGGATGAGATACCAATGGGTGATCCGCGCATTGGCATCCTTCATGCAGTGGAGCCACTGGAGGGGTGCATGGTCCGAACAGAGAGTGAAAGGGTGCCCCAGCAGGGCAGTCCTCACCCCGAAGGATGAGGACCACCCACTTGATGGCAAGGCACTCTTTTTCGATGGTGCTGTACTTGCTTTCATGCATCAAGAGTTGACAGTTGATGTACAGCACGGGGCACTCCTCACCCTCCACCTTCTGGGACAAAACGGCCCTCTGTCCAATGCATCAGTCTGTAAAATAAAGGGGAGAGAGAAGTCAGGGGAGTGCAAAAGTGCCCCCCCACACAGTGCAGCTTTTACCTTAGAGAATGCCTGTTGGCACTGCTCCGTCCACTGGACCAGATCTGGGGCCCCCTTTTTAGTAAGATCGGTTAAAAGGCTGGTGACATCCGAATAATTAGGTATAACCCTACAATAATAGCCAGCCCCAGGAACTGTCTCACCCCCTTTTTGGTCTTGGGCCTTGGGTAGGCCGTAAGTGGATCCCCAGATACCATACTTCCACCCGCTCAATTGCACACTTTTTTGGGTTAGCTGTGAGACCCGCATGCCTCGGCGACTTTAGAACGGCCCTCAGATGTTCTAGGTGTTGCGGACAATCATGGCTGTAGATTATTATATCATCGAGATATGTGGCCGCATAGGCAGCTTGAGGGCTGAGGACCCTGTCAATGAGCTGCTGGAACATAGCGGGTGGCCCAAATAACCCAAAAGGGAGCATGACAAATTGGTGTAATCCAAATGGTGTGGAAAAGGCTGTTTTCTCTTGGGATAGAGGAGTCAATAGGATCTGCCAATATCCCTTTGTTAGATCTAGTGTCGAATAAAAGCAAGCCACGCCTAACCGATTGAGCAACTCATCAATGCGAGGCATTGGGTATGCATCAAATTTAGACACCACGTTGACCTTTCAATAGTCCACACAGAACCGCACTGACCTGTCGGTCTTGGGAATCAGGACCACTGGGCTGCTCCAGTCACTGTGGGACTCCTCGATTATGCCCATCTCAAGCATGGCCTTGAGTTCATCCTGGACCACTTTTTTTTGTGTTCGGGTAGGTGGTAAGGGCGACTATGCACCACCACCCCTGGGGGTGTCTCAATGTGGTGTTCTATGAGGTGGGTGCAGCCCAGTAGGGGCGAGAACACATCAGAAAATTCCTCCTGCAACTGTTACCGTTTTTACCTCCAGCCCCAGCTTCGCCTTCTCTGGAACCACCAATGCCAACACCATGGGGACCCCCTCATTTCAGCATTTTAAAAGGTCGAGGTGGTAGATTTGCAATGCCCTGCCCCTATCCGCTCACCTCACCTCATAGTTGACGTCCCCGACTCGCCGTGTGACCTCAAAGGGCCTTTGCCACTTGGTGATTAATTTAGAACTCGACATGGGCAATAATATGAGCACTTTCTCTCCCGGTGTGAACTCTCTAAGGTGCATGCCCGTGTCATACAGCTGGCTTTGACATTCTTGTGCCTGCTGCAAATTCTCCTGGGTTAAGTGTGTGAGTGTGTGGAGTTTTGCACGCATGTCTAGAACATACTGAATTTCATTCTTGCTAGGTGAAGGTCCCTCCTCCGAATTTTCTCATAGCACATCCAAAATGCCATGCAGCTTACGCCCATATAATAATTTGAATAGAGGAAAACCCACAGAGGCTTGTGGAACCTCTCGTACTGCAAATAACAGGGGCTCGAGCCACTTATCCCAATTACGTGCACCCTCACTTACAAATTTCCGAATTATGTTCTTGAGTGTTTGGTTAAAACGCTCCACTCAGCCATCCATGTGTGGGTGATAGACACTGGTGCGGATAGACTTAATCTCCCATAACCCATACAGCTCACGCAGTGTGTGTGACATAAACAAAATGCCTTGGTCTGTCAGGATTTCTTTCGGAATCCCGACCCGGGAGATAATACGGAAGAGCACTTCCGCAATACTGTGTGCTGAGATATTGCGGAGAGGCACTGCTTCCGGATATCGCGTTGCATAGTCCACCAGAACTAAAATAAAGCGATATCCCTGTGCTGACCGATCTAATGGCCCGACGAGATCCATCCCAATTCTTTCAAAAGGGGTCTCGATTAGAGGGAGAGGGCACAAAGGTGCTTTTGGAGTGGTCACAGGATTTATTAACTGGCATTCAAGGCATGCCACACACCACCGACGGACATCCCCACGAATCCCTGGCCAATAGAACTGGGCCATTATTCGGGCTAGTGTTTTATCTTGCCCCAAGTGTCCAGCCATGGGATTAACGTGAGCCGCATGGAATACGAGTTGCCTGTGGCTCTTTGGGATCAACAATTGAGTTATCTGTTCTCCAGTTTGAGTGTCCTGCATCACTCGATACAACCTATCCTTAATAATAGCGAACTAAGGGAAGGCCAGCATCGCATTTGGCTGGAGAGTTTGACCATTGATTACTCTCACTTGGTCAAACGCATGCTGCATGTCTTGTCTCATGACTGCTCTAATGGGAAATTCCCAAGGGAATCCCTGAGAGAGGGAGGAGGGGCAGGGTGCTCCTCACTCCTCACATCGCTCTGACACGGTGCTGATGTAGAAGGCTCTGTGACAGCTTCCCCAGTCAATGCCACACTGGGAGCTTCCCGTGATGTATTTATGCAGGACCCACCTCTCATTATGTGTTCCATCAATTCTTTAAACCCTGGCCAATCAGTTCCCAAAATTAACGAGTGGGTGAGACGAGGGTTAACTGCCGCCTTAATTCTGTGCATTTGGCCCCAGAATAGAATATGCACGGACACTAGAGGGTAATTGTGAACATCCCCATGCACACATAACACCTTCACCACTTGTGCTCTCCCCAATGCCTCACCTTGCACCAGGCATTGGTGAACTGAGGTCTGGTTACAACTGGAATCCACCAACGCGTGATATGTATCCCCTTGAACACTTACTGGTATGCGATACGTTCCGGCCTGATCAGGAGTCTCTGGCGCGTTGGGGATCCGGGTCAGAGTTCTCACCTCCCTGGCAGAGCTCAGACTCTGGAGATGCTCCGACTCCCTGGCATGCCAGCACACTGTCCCAGGCTTCCCCTCTGCACCAGCGTTATGGGAGTCACTCACCTGAGGAGACAACATGGACACAGAAGAGGGAGATGGGAGGACACCATGGGTGCAACGGGCCGGCTGGGGAGGAGCCGGCCACCACCTCCATGTTAGGGGAATGGGGTGGGAAAGGGAAAGAGAGACGGGGTGAAGAGAAAGCAAGAGGAGAAGCAAGGAGAGATGCCTCATCTGCCTGCCATCAGAGCCACCTCCAGATGGTCCTCCGCCAGCTTGATGGCTCGTCCTAGCGATGCCGGGCGATGACACTGGACCCATTCCGCTGTTCCTTCCAGAAGTCAAGAGATGAACTGTTCCAGTGCCACCAGATCGATGATCTCGTTGGGGTCGTGATCTTCTGCCCTCAGCCACTGCCGGCAGGCGTCCTGGAGTTGCTGGCCAAATGCAAACAGCCGGCTGACCTCCTCCAATGCCAGCATCCGGATTCGCTGGTGATGTTGTTCAGGGGAGCGGCCGACCAGCTGCAGGATGGCTTTCTTCAGGTCAGCATACACCAGTTGACTGTCAGCAGGGAGCTGTGCCTCACCAGTCAGGAGCTGGGGGAGGTGCGCAGCACACTGCTCCAGCGGCCACCCCCACACCTCTGCTGCTTGTTCGAAGAGGGCGAGGAATGCTTCCGGATCATCCTGTGGGCCCATCTTAGTGAGGGTGCTGGCTGCGGTGATGGCCGATCCCCCTGCTGATGCGAGCAGATGCTGGAATGCCTGGCGATCTTCCTGCTGGGCCAGCATCAAGGATTCGAAGCGTTGCTCTTGTTCCTTTCGTAGGGTGATCAGCACTTGATGCTGGTTCTGCTGGGCAGTAGTGAGGGCAAGGATGAACTCTTCAAATGGGGAGGACTCCATGGGGTGTTTCCCTTCTGTACATCTGGGTCATGGCACCACTGAAACAGTTCCTAATGTGGGTGGAGCACAGAAGCACAGCAGGCGAGAGTTGATGTTCACATACACGCTTTTTATTCTCCTTTTTTTTGCTTTTCAGCTTGCCGCATTCATTCATTCAGTCAGTCAGTCACACACATGCGTTGGGGTCGGGGAGCTGCTATTCTCTGCTCTCCCCCTCCTTTTATGCTCGATCCCTGCAACAAACAAACAAACAAACAAACACACCCACACACATTAATCGAAACCAGGTGTAATGACTTAGCCACTTACCTTCCCTGACCCCGCCATCCATTCACAAACTGCCACTTGGCCACACCCCCGTTGCCACACTGAGACACTCAGATAGGGGACAGGGAGACACTGGAGACACAGAGAGACATGATTTTGTCATTTTTTCTCAGTGGCAGTAATGTGATTTTTCTCGGAGCTCTGAGTGACTGATCTGTCACCAGGTTGTTCTGTAACCATGACAACAGTCATCACTAATGGTTTCAACTAATGTTTAGTTTTTCACTCCTGTAATTAAATAAACAGATTATTTACAGAGTAAAAACTGAGTTCTTTAAAGGCAGCCGAGTGGAAAAGTTTTAATGAAAAGTGACAAGAAAAGAGCAGAATAATGGCCCTGCAGCGGTAACCATAGCAACGGTAATATACAGTAACATTAGCCTATTTATTTTGTTTGTGTGTGGGGTTGTGATAAAGTTAGCTTAATAAAATGACAGTGAGTTATTGAGCTATTTTCACACACACACACACACACACACACACACACACACACACACACACACACACACACACACGTACATCAACTGTGATAAATCTCAAGCTGTGAAATTATCACTGAGAGGTGATCTGAATCCCTCAGGCAGTCTTATCAATCAGTTCTGGTGTGTGTGTGTGTGTGTGTGTGTGTGTGTGTGTGTGTGTGTGTGTGTGTGTGTTGCACTTTCTTGTTGATTTCTGAATGGAGAGATGAATAGTTAAGAACACACTCCAGCCTCCATGCTGCTCTTCTCTCTGTCACATTAAGGCAAAAAAAAAAAAAAATCAGATCTGAGTCAGCCTGGAGATGTCAACACAGCCACATCTGGGGTGAATTCAGGGGAGTCACACGGGGTAAAAGCACCAACCAGATGAGTGGCATTTAATTATAAAATCCCCCTGTGGTGTTTTTACATTTACCTATTTTGGCTGATGCTTTCATCCAAACTGACTTACAGCTGAGACAGAACACACCTGAGCAGGTAACTGGAAAGGATTTGTGCTCAAAGTCCCAACAGCAGCAATTTAGTTATGCTGGGATCTGAACTCACATCTTTCTGAGCAGGAGCCCAATGCCTTAACTACTGAGCCATTGGTGCATTTGGTGCTGATGTATGCCTCTGATATCATCCCCCTGATATTGTCTCCCTGATAGTGTCTCCCTGATATTGTCCCTCTGAGATAGTCCCAGTCTGTGATGGTGTTTTATGATGCTCTGAGGAAGAGAACACTTATCATCGCTTCAACATCACAAAAGATATTTAATCGTCTTTATCTGTCCTTCATTACACCACATTCACGTAACAGATAAACTTTAAAGTTCCTTCTTCAGGATTAATTTAAATGATCACAGTCACAGTCACACTTCCATCTGGCAGCTCCTTCAAACTTTAATGCCTTTTCCATGAAACACACCCTAAAATACTTCTCTGGATTTTTTTATTCAATAGAAACACATTTCGCTGATTTCAGATGCATTCACGCTGCTCACAAACAACACTGACGCGATTTATTTTCACTTGTGATTGTGATTTGGGCGGCACGGTGGTGTAGTGGTTAGCGCTGTCGCCTCACAGCAAGAAGGTCCGGGTTCGAGCCCCGTGGCCGGCGAGGGCCTTTCTGTGTGGAGTTTGCATGTTCTCCCCGTGTCCGCATGGGTTTCCTCCGGGTGCTCCGGTTTCCCCCACAGTCCAAAGACATGCAGGTTAGGTTAACTGGTGACTCTAAATTGAGCGTAGGTGTGAATGTGAGTGTGAATGGTTGTCTGTGTCTATGTGTCAGCCCTGTGATGACCTGGCGACTTGTCCAGGGTGAACCCCGCCTTTCGCCCGTAGTCAGCTGGGATAGGATCCAGCTCGCCTGCGACCCTGTAGAACAGGATAAAGCGGCTACAGATAATGAGATGAGATTGTGATTTGAGCTTGTTTTGCCCTGATGAACTCCAACTCCCTACCATTTATCTATTGAGAGTAAAACCTCCAGGTGAGCATTCCTCAGGTTCTCCTCAGAGTCGGAAGCCTCGACTGTTTATTCACACTGCAGTCTGACTGACTGTTCAAACAGCTGTGTGATTTTCTCCCCTTCATTGGGCCCCATGTCGGTTTCACAACTCCATGATGAACCACACCGATCGGGATTAATTGAAGGTGTTTATTGATATAAAGTTCTTGTGGGTGAATTGTGGGAATCTGTTTGGAAGCAGTGCAGTGAAGTTTTCATTTTTTCTCTTCATGCCTGTACGGATTGATTAGTGGAAAATTTAATTTCTTCACAGCGAGATGTTCTTTCACATCTCACAACTCAACAAACAAAATGCTTTATCGATTGACACAGAGGGAAAAATCTCAATTTCTTTGGAAGGCATCACAAACCTCACTGCGTCTGTTCAGGGAAAATCCAGACTCCTCTGTTCTCTTATTCATCTCAGTATCTGCATTCTTATTCAAGTTACTACTCTGTGTGTGTGTGTGTGTGTGTGTGAAAATCTCACACCTCACAGTCTTATAATACATCGGTAGAGCCGTGTGTGTGCTGTAGCGAGTGATCCTGTGGGCCATAATCTCACATCACGTAATCTCCACACGTTTTTGTGTACGCTTCATTTCTCACACTGACTGGAGAATGTTTCTGCTTCTGTATTCTCTCCAGATGTTCCACATCATCACCACCTGCTGTGTGCTTTTGAAGAACTTATTTATTATCTCACCATAATATTGTTGTTCAGAATATTTCTCCTCTTCCTCTTATTCTGAGTCATGATGTGGTGTAATCAGAGGAAACCTACACATTTTCTCTCGTGATGAAGTGTTGAGTTCATTCAGAAAAACACCGCTCACGTTTTCACGCTCATCAGAATGGCACACGAGTTCAGATCAATAATTTAATTGGATTAGATTTTCACCAATAAAACTCTCTATTGTAAAGTTTTAAAACTTACAGTGGCAATCATTAGAAACAAACAAACAAGCAAGCAAACAAATACGGACTCCAGGGAGAGTCATTCCATTTATTGCCCATATTCTGCCACGCCCACTTTTAAGAGTTTGTTTCTTGTTAGGACTTCCTGTCAGCTCCTTGGCTGTAGGGGGCGATGTTATGTTGATGTGAACAGTTCAGTGACAGTCAGATGGTCTTACTCTCACGTAATCCTGCACGTTTATCTGTGTGTGACATTAGCGAGCATTGCCTCAGACTTTTCTGCTATAACATGCTCTGCAGAAGGTAGAAGTGATCAACATTCTCCAGCATTGTCTGAAAGAAAATGAGATGCACAATTCAGTGACAGTCAGACAGGTCATCTCTCACGATCCCCTTCTTCTTTTAATATTTCTATTTCTTACATTTTGAAAGCAGTTCACTATTAAAAAGTCTGAAGTGAATAACGTGAATAAATTCAGAAGTCGGCTACTGCTGTGGACACTGATCATAATGTAGCTATGCTAACTAACTAAACATTACAACAAGCCATTTAACATCTTAACAGATAAATCTTACCTCACGAGCACCCGATGTGTCCGCCTCACCAGAGCCTCATGACCCAATCATTTCTCTGGGCCAGGATATTCTGGTGTTGGTGTCTATTTAAATTTAGTGCTTTCAACCACACACACAGGTCCTCTTCTTTGGAAGGTGGTGAATGCAAGTTGTCTGGTGCCCCACAGCACTCTGATCATTGTGTTGTGTTTGCAACACTGCTGTTCAAGTGAAATCATCCTCTTCTTCCAATTACTGTAACTCACTCGAGCTGACGAACATTATACTACTCGTATTGTATGTGTATCATCGCTGTGGTCTTCATCAGAATCAATGGATCTGCTGTTTTACTGGAAGTTCTAACAAAGTAAATAAATACGGTGCTGAACACATGTGGGAGGAAGGACATCCTGTAAATACTACAGTAAATAATGAACATTAATCAGTCAAATATAAAATGAAATTGTTTTATTTTATTATTTTGACCTGATCATTAATTTCACTCAGACAGAGAAACAGCAGTTTGTTTAAACCTTGTGAGTTTTTTTTGTTAATTCCACCATGTTTTTGTTTCTTTCTTTTTTCCCAAAGACTCTCATGTTTTATTGAAGTAATTTTTATTTTCGTCGTGAAACCTCCTCAGGTGGGCACACGCTTCCATTTCTGTGTCTAACCCTCAAACATTTTCCTCTTTTTCCACATCTTTTCTTTCTTTTTTTTATTCCATTTTGGTAAAATCATGAATCACACAGGTGATTATCAGGAGCAAGAGGAAAGAAGATGACATTTATATCCATTATTCTCATCTGAGTGTTTGTGTGGTGTGTTGGCAGGTAATCATTCACCCCAGTCCAACACCTCAAATCCATTCTTTCCTCTCTCTCTCTCTCTCTCTCTCTCTCTCTGTTGCATGCTGGGAGCTGGGTGTATAAGGTGTGTCACAGGTGGAGGTGTTTGCCAGAGAGTGGGAATTGTTTTTTTTAATTTCTTTCTGTCTTTTCTTCTTGCTTTCATTTCTTCCCTTTTGCATGCATGATTAGGTGAGTTTATTTTTTTCTTGTTTATTGTTGTTTGTTGAGTAGCAAGTAGGGTGAAGTTTGCAGATTGTTTCAGGAGGAATTGCGTCCCTCGAGATGCCTCCTCCGTCCATCCGTCATGGTGTGCCATGGATGGATAGCCCTGCCAGGTCCCAGTGTGATGGTGGAGGACGTTTTGCTGGCTGTTGGTGAGAAAATAGGACATGAGAATGTACTCTGTGGTTCTCGGATGAACAGGGCGATTCTCAAGGAGGAGAAACATGTCAGTGACTTAATCACGAGTGGTGTAATCATCACTGATCTGTTTAGCCAAGTCTCCCTGTTAGCAGTTTCCTCTACCTGTGTAACAGTGTCAGGTATTCCTCCATTTATCCCAAATGCTCTGTTAGAGAATGAGCTGAAGAGGTTTGGGAAATTTGCTAGCGGGTTTCGTACGGTCAGTCTGGGCTGTAAAGACCCGAAGTTGAGACACATTCAGTCTCTGAGGAGACAGGCATTCATGTTTCTTGACTCTCCCACTCAGACACTGGAGGTATCTTTCTGAGTGAAATTTGGTGATGGTCATTATATGGTATGGTGTATGTGAGCGCTGGACAGATGAACTGTTTTGAGTGTGGTGATGTCAGCCATAAATGATACGCATGCCCTCATAAACAACTGGAAACTAACGCTGTTGATAGCACGGCGGGCCACGATGAGGATGTTGGAGGGGAGCGGATGGTGGAGCCGACTGCTGTCACCAAGGAGGCAGAGGCCTCCATGGGTACCAGTGGGCACGCTGCTGCTGCTGAGGAGGAGGCAAATACCTCTGCGAGCACTGGCGAGTCTGCTGTTGTCACCAGGGAGGTGAATACCTCCGTGAGTACTGGTTGGGGAGACAAATACCTACGCGGGTACTGGTTGGCCTATTATTGCTGCCAAGGAGGCGAATACCTCCATGAATACCGGCAAACCTGCTGAACTTGGGCATGTGGCTGCGCCTGCAGGTTTGCTGGTGAGTGTGTGTCACACAGAGGAGGATGGTTTGGACAGTCAGTGTGGAGGAGAGGTGGAGAACATGGACTATGAGATGGAGTCAGAGTGTGGGTCTATTGGTGAAAGCTCACAGCAGGATGATTCATACTCATTAGAAGAAACTGATGACTTTTTAAATAATTCTTTTGGAAAACTAAAAATTAAGGATTATTTCAGTGACACAAATGTGTTAGATCAGTTATGGCTTGGCGAAAACATGTTGAACTTGATGTACTGGATGCAAAGAAATGTTACCATCTTAATAAACATATCAAATCAAATCAAATCAAGTTTATTTGTACAGCGCTTTTAACAATAAACATTGTCGCAAAGCAGCTTTACAGAATTTGAACGACTTAAAACATGAGCTAATTTTATCCCTAATCTATCCCCAATGAGCAAGCCTGTGGCGACGGTGGCAAGGAAAAACTCCCTCAGACGACATGAGGAAGAAACCTCGAGAGGAACCAGACTCAAAAGGGAACCCATCCTCATTTGGGCAACAACAGACAGCCTGACTATAATATTAACAGTTTTAATAGGTATAACCCTCAACTGTCCTCATGGGGCCGTCCTTCACAGGAGTGGGGCGATAAAACTCCGACCAGACACAGGGCACCAGGATGGATCAAGCAGGTCCGAGGGGCAGAAGAGGCCAGCATCTCAATCCCAGGATCAACATGTAACTCAGAGGGACAGATGGGGGGACAGATATCACAGCTCTAAGGCAAATGCCAAAGGAAAGAACCAGCAGAAGGATGAAACTATCTAAATAATTTTATGTTCATGCATCACCAGGTGTGTTTCCT
Organism: Neoarius graeffei; assembly: GCF_027579695.1. Taxonomy (NCBI): domain Eukaryota; kingdom Metazoa; phylum Chordata; class Actinopteri; order Siluriformes; family Ariidae; genus Neoarius; species Neoarius graeffei. The sequence goes on along the minus strand of NC_083595.1, from coordinate 56,102,452 downwards.
CTCTCTACTGTCTCCTGTTTCGATCACACTCTTCTTTTCTGAATCCATGCATACACTCAGGGTATGTCTGTGAAGATTCTCAGTCATCCAGGTCATAGTAGCTGTGGGTGGTAAAAGAGAGCAATTGGACTTGCTTGAAGATTCTTGAAGACGTTTCACCTCTCATCCGAAAGGCTTCTTCAGTTCTGTCTGACTAGTAGGGAGTATCAGGTATTTATCCTCTCATGGATGAAAAGCTCATCTAAGGTGTCATTGAGTCATCCTGTTGGTGTGGGTCACTGGGGGCTGGCTGTGAACGGCCTAGAGAGTCGTTGAGGTGATCAATGAATAGTTGGTTCTCTCTGTCCTTCTGTGAGTCACTGAAAACAGCTGGGTTTTGGTGTGCATTCAGTTGTCTGGGAAGTGTGCCAAGAACTGCATTGTAGTTGGCTGATAAATGATGTCTTAGACCCCCACCTCTGTTCAGTGATGGCTGTTCCAGGTTGACAAAAATGGCTTCTTTAACTCCTCACTCATACCAACGATCCTCTCTGGCTAAAATGCGTACATTGCAATCCTGAAATGAGTGTCCTTTGTTGTTAAGATGAAGGTAGACAGCAGAGTCCTGGCCTGAGGAACTGGCTCTCCTGTATTGAGCCATGCGTCTGTGAAGCGGTTGTTTTGTTTCCCCAATATATGAGTCTGTGCATTCCTCACTGCACTGAATTGCATACACTACATTGTCCTGTTTGTGTCTGGGTATTCTGTCCTTAGGATGGTCCAGTTTCTGCTTCAGGGTGTTACTGGGTCTGAAATGTACCAGAATGTTGTGTTTGTAGAAGATCCTCCTGAGTTTCTCAGATAGACCAGAAATGTAGGGAATGACAATGTTCTTGCATTTGTTCCTGTTATCCTCCTTGTCCATTATGAGGGCTCTTACATTACTTCAAAGAGACCGGGACATCACCATCCTTCCTGCTGACAAAGGGAGATGCACAGTGGTGCTAAACACAGCGGACTACCACTCAAAGATTACCAGTCTCCTCAGCAACACAACCACCTATGAAACCTTGAGGCGGGACCCCAACAGTTGTTACAAAAAGAAAGTTGTTAGCTGCTTGCAACAACTAGAAAAGGACCAAGCCATCAACCAATCTCTGTACTACAGATTGTACCCTGGGGAAGCCGTTCCTCTCATATACGGACTCCCCAAGATTCACAAGGAAGGAGCTCCACTCAGACCTATCATCAGCAGTATAAACTCGGTCACCTATAACATTGCCAAACACCTAGCCACCATCCTGGCTCCTCTTGTTGGGAATACGCTACATCACATCAAAAACTCCCAAGATTTTGCTACTAAAGTTGCAGACCTCAAACTAGACTTAGATGAAACCAGGGTTTCTTACGATGTCACTTCTCTTTTCACCTGCATTCCCACCACAGAAGCAGTTGAATCTGTTAGAAAACAAGTCCTTCAAGACAACACATTACTGGATAGAATGAACCTCACCACGGACCAGATTTGCACCCTGCTTGACCTCTGCCTGACTACAATTTATTTCCAGTTTAATGAAAGTTTCTACAAACAGAAGCATGGATGTGCCATGGGCTCACCAGTGTCCCCTATTGTGGCCAATCTTTACATGGAGGAAGTGGAACATAAAGCTTTGACCACTTTTTCAGGAGTTGCTCCCAGCCACTGGTTCAGATATGTGGATGACACCTGGGTTAAAATCAAAACCCATGAAGTGGAAGCCTTCTCTAAGCACATCAATGCAGTGGATATCAACATCAATTTCACTCAGGAGGACATCAGTGGGAATAATCTAGCCTTCTTGGATTGTGATGTACACATTAGCCAAGACAGAAGCCTTAGCATCGAGGTCTACCGGAAACCCACACATACAGACCAATACCTACTCTTTGACTCTCACCACCCACTGGAACACAAATTGGGGGTCATTAGGACCTTGCAACACAGGGCTCAGAACATCCCTACAATGGTAGAGGGAAAAGAGAAGGAGCAGAATCACATCAAGAAAGCACTTCAGAACTGCGGGTATCCCAACTGGTCTTTCTTCAAGAGCAGAAAAAGGAACATAATGGACAAGGAGGATAACAGGAACAAACACAAGAACATTGTCATTCCCTACATTTCTGGTCTATCTGAGAAACTCAGGAGGATCTTCTACAAACACAACATTCCGGTACATTTCAGACCCAGTAACACCCTGAAGCAGAAACTGGTCCACCCTAAGGACAGAATAGCCAGACACAAACAGGACAACGTAGTGTATGCAATTCAGTGCAGTGAGGAATGCACGGACTTGTATATTGGGGCAACAAAACAATCGCTTCACAGGCGTATGGCTCAACACAGGACAGCCAGTTCCTCAGGCCAGGACTCTGCTGTCTACCTTCATCTTAACAACAAAGGACACTCATTTCAGGATTGCATCGTACACATTTTAGCCAGAGAGGATCGTTGGTATGAGCGAGGAGTTAAAGACACCATTTTTGTCAACCTGGAACGGCCATCACTGAACAGAGGTGGGGGTCTAAGACACCATTTATCAGCCACCTACAATGCAGTCCTTGGCACACTTCCCAGACAACTGAATGCACACCAAAACCCAGCTGTTTTCAGTGACTCACAGGAGGACAGAGAGAATCAGCATTCCATTGATCACCTTAACGGGCAATCCATTGATCACCCTAACGACTCTCGAGGCCGTTCACATCCAGCCCCCAGTGACCCACACCAACAGGATGACTCAATGACACCTTAGATAAGCTTTTCATCCATGAGAGGATAAATACCTGATACTTCCTACTAGTCAGACAGAACTGAAGAAGCCTTTCGGATGAGAGGTGAAACGTCTTCAAGAATCTTCAAGCAAGTCCAGTTGCTCTCTTTTACCACCCACAGTTACACTCAGGGTAGCTTCCTTAAATATAAACGGTAGCAGGGATGGACAGAAGAGAGCTCTAGTTGATGAAGTAATCCAACAAAAACAAATAGATATAGTTTTTTTGCAGGAAACCCACAGCGACACAGAAAATGAGATGGACTGGGGCATGTGGTGGGAGGGTTTATACACACTCAGGCATGGTACTAACTGCTGTGTGTGTGGGGTGGTCAAATCAAGTTTATTTGTATAGCACTTTTAACAATAAACATTGTCACAAAGCAGCTTTACAGAATTCGAACGACTTAAAACATGAGCTAATTTTATCCCTAATCTATCCCCAATGATGAAGCTTGTGATGACGGTGGCAAGGAAAAACTCCCTCAGACAACATGAGGAAGAAACCTTGAGAGGAACCAGACTCAAAAGGTAGCCCATCCCCATTTAGGCAACAACATACAACATGACTATAACATTAACAGTCTTAACATGAAGTCAGTTTCGTTGATGTTATAAACTCTTTGTGGCAGCGGGGGTGTGGTCTAGCATCGGTCTGTGACAGGAGGGCGGAGTCGGGGAAGTTAAGTGGCAGAATCATTACACCTGTTGTTAATTGATGTGTTTGTGTGTCTTCCCAGTGACCGCGCCCTTCTTAAGGAGAGAGAGTGAGAGCAGAGGGAGTCTCTCCACAGCAGATAGCTGATGTGTGCGCGTGTGTGTATTGACAGCTGAAAAGCTGAATAAAGAGATTTTTTGTACTCTCAGTTCTGTCCTGCCATCCTTCTGTGCTCCACCCATTTACACGAACTGCCACAGTGGTGCCGAAACCCGGGAAATGAGCACAGAAGACAACAGCCCCATGGAGTCCTCCACCTTCGCCGACCTGATCCACGCCCTCGCCACGGCCCAACAGAGCCAGCACCAGGGGCTGCTCGCCCTCCGAAAGGAGCAAGAACAATGGTTCGAGGCCCTGGTGCTGGCACAACAGGAAGATCGTCGGGCGTTCCGGCACCTCCTAGCGTCGGCGGGGTCCACCAACTCCACCGCCGCGGGCCCTTCCCCCCTCACCCTCACGAAGATGGGCCCGCAGGACGACCCCGAGGCATTCTTCACGCTCTTTGAGTAGGTAGCAGAGACCTCGGGGTGGCTGGTGGAACAGCGCGCGGCGCGCCTCCTCCCCCTGCTAACGGGAGAGGCGCAGCTGGCCGCGCTACAGCTCCCCGCCGACTGCCGGCTGGCCTACGCGGACCTTCGCCGGGCCGTCCTCCAGCGGGTGGGACGCACCCCGGAGCAACATCATCAGCGTTTCCGCGCTCTACGCTTGGAGGAAGTCGGCCGGCCGTTCGCGTTTGGCCAGCAACTCCAGGACGCCTGCTGGCAGTGGTTGAGGGCCGACAGCTGCGACGCCGAGGGACTCATCGACCAGGTGGTACTGGAACAGTTCGTCGTGCGTCTACCAGCAGGAACCGCAGAGTGGGTCCAGTGCCACCGCCCGGCGTCGCTGGATCAGGCAATCGAGCTGGCGGAGGATCATCTGGCGGCTGTCCCGACGGCAGGACAGCAGACGACCTCTTCTCTTCTCTCCTCTCTCTCTCTCTCTCTCTCCCCTCCTCCTGTGTCTTCTCCTCGCCCCATTCCCCCACTGCGGAGACGGGGCCCGGCGCCACCTCAGCCGGCCCGCCGCACCCGCGGTGCCCTTTCATGTCTCCCTTCTGTGTCTGTCTCTCCCCCCCCTCAGGTGAGTGAGCCCCAGAGCACTAGTGCAGAGAGGAAGCCCGGGCCGGTTTGCTGGCGCTGCGGGGAACCGGGCCACCTCCAACAGCAGTGCTCGATAATGGAGGTGGGCGTGGTGGTTCGGATCCCCAACGCGCCAGGAGCCGCCCTCGATCGGGCCGGAGCGTATCGCATACCGGTGAGTATCCAAGGGGATACATATCAGGCGTTGGTGGATTCGGGCTGTAATCAGACCTCAATCCACCAAAACCTGGTGCAAGACGAGGCATTGGGGGGAGCACAATTGGTGAAGGTGTTATGTGTGCACAGGGATGTTCACAACTACCCTTTAGTGTCGGTCCACATTATTTTCAGAGGGGAAAAATGTATAGTAAAGGCGGCGGTTAATCCTCGCCTTACCCACTCTTTAATTTTGGGGACGGATTGGCCGGGATTTTGGGGTTTAATGACACACTTAGTCAAGAGTGGGTCCTGCCATTTGACAGGGGGAGGTCCCGGTGTCGCTTTGGCGGGAGCAGCTGTCACAGAGCCGTCTACGTCCTCTCCGCGCCAGAGTGAGGAGCCGCCGGCTCCTCCTCTCTCTATTGGGGAATCCCTCGCGGATTTCCCGTTAGAGCAATCGCGAGACGAGACTCTGCGGCATGCTTTTGACCAAGTGAGAGTAATCGATGGTCAAACGCTCCAGCCGAACGCCACCCCGTCCTTCCCCTACTTCGCGATTATGAAGGATAGATTATACCGAGTGACGCAGGACACTCAAACGAAAGAGCGAGTCACGCAGCTTTTAATTCCGAAGAGCCGCCGGGAATTGGTATTTCAGGCGGCTCACTTTAATCCCATGGCTGGACACTTAGGGCAGGATAAAACACTAGCCCGAATAATGGCCCGATTCTATTGGCCGGGGATTCGCGGCGATGTCCGTAGGTGGTGTACGGCATGCCGCGAATGCCAGTTAGTAAACCCAGCGGCCATTCCAAAAGCGCCTTTGCACCCTCTACCGTTAATCGAGACCCCGTTCGAAAGAATTGGCATGGATCTCGTCGGGCCATTAGATCGGTCAACACGAGGGTAACGCTTTATATTAGTTCTGGTGGACTATGCAACGCGATACCCGGAAGCGGTGCCTCTTCGCAATATCTCAGCACGCAGTATTGCGGAGGCACTCTTCCGCGTCATCTCCCGAGTTGGAATCCCGAAAGAGATTCTGACTGACCAAGGCACCTCGTTTATGTCACGAACACTGAAGGAACTGTATGGGTTATTAGGTATTAAGCCGATCCGCACCAGCGTTTATCACCCACAAACGGACGGCTTAGTGGAACGGTTTAATCGCACCCTTAAAAACATAATTAAGAAATTTGTAAGTGAGGACGCGCGTAACTGGGATAAATGGCTCGAACCCTTGCTCTTTGCAGTGCGAGAAGTCCCCCAAGCCTCCACGGGGTTCTCCCCGTTTGAATTACTATATGGGCGTAAGCCGCGCGGCATTTTAGATGTGCTGCGAGAAAATTGGGAGGAGGGACTTTCACCAAGCAAAAATGAAATTCAATATGTTATTGACCTGCGCGCAAAACTCCACACACTCACACAACTAACCCAGGAGAATTTGCGGCAGGCCCAAGAACGGCAAACCCGCCTGTACGACAAGGGTACGCGCCTTAGAGAGTTTGCACCGGGAGAGAAGGTACTCGTACTCTTGCCCACATCGAGCTCTAAATTAGTCGCCAAGTGGCAAGGACCCTTTGAGGTCACACGGCAAGTCGGGGACGTCGACTATGAGGTGAAACGAACGGACAGGGGTGGGGCGCTACAGATTTACCACCTCAACCTACTCAAACTCTGGAACGAGGAGGTCCCCGTGGCGTTGGTGTCGGTGGTTCCAGAGAAGGCGGAGCTGGGGCCGGAGGTTCAAAAAGGAACATTGGCATCACGTCCCTCTCCGGTCCCCTGTGGAGACCACCTCTCCCCGACCCAACTCGCAGAGGTTGCCCAGTTGCAGACTGAGTTTTTGGACGTGTTCTCACCCCTGCCCGGCCGCACTAACCTCATAGAGCACCACATTGAGACGCCCCCGGGGGTGGTAGTGCGTAGCCGCCCTTACAGGTTACCCGAACACAAGAAAAAGGTGGTTCGGGAAGAACTCGAGGCCATGCTCGAAATGGGCATCGTCGAGGAGTCCCACAGTGACTGGAGCAGCCCGGTGGTCTTGGTACCCAAGGCCGACGAGTCGGTCCGGTTCTGTGTGGACTATAGAAAAGTCAACGTGGTGTCTAAATTCGATGCGTACCCAATGCCTCGTATTGATGAGTTGCTCGATCGGCTAGGCACGGCTCGTTTTTACTCGACACTGGATTTAACAAAGGGGTATTGGCAGATCCCCTTGACTCCATTATCCCGTGAAAAAACGGCCTTTTCCACACCGTTCGGCTTACACCAATTTGTCACACTTCCTTTTGGGCTGTTTGGGGCGCCTGCTATGTTTCAGTGGCTGATGGACAGGGTCCTCCGCCCCCATGCCACCTATGCGGCCGCGTACTTGGATGATACTATTATTTATAGTAATGACTGGCCGCGGCACCTCCAACACCTGAGGGCCGTCCTTAGGTCGCTGAGGCGGGCGGGTCTCACGGCCAACCCGAAGAAGTGTGCGATTGGGCGGGTGGAAGTACGGTATCTGGGCTTCCACTTGGGCAACGGGCAGGTGCGTCCCCAAATTAACAAGACTGCAGCGATTGCGGCCTGCCCGAGGCCCAAGACCAAAAAGGGGGTGAGACAGTTCCTGGGGCTGGCTGGCTATTATCGTAGGTTTATACCTAATTATTCGGACGTCACCAGCCCGCTGACTGATCTGACTAAAAAGGGGGCACCAGATCCGGTCCAGTGGACGGAGCAATGCCAGCGGGCTTTTTCTAAGGTTAAGGCTGCACTGTGTGGAGGGCCACTTTTACACTCCCCTGACTTTTCTCTCCCTTTTATGTTGCAGACGGATGCGTCGGACAGAGGGCTGGGGGCCGTTTTGTCCCAGCAGGTGGAGGGGGAGGATCGCCCTGTCTTGTACATTAGCCGCAAGCTGTCGGTGCCTGAGGGGCGCTACAGTACCATTGAAAAGGAGTGCCTGGCAATCAAGTGGGCAGTCCTCGCCCTCCGGTACTACCTGCTGGGACGCCCTTTCACCCTCTGTTCGGACCACGCGCCCCTCCAGTGGCTCCACCGCATGAAGGATGCCAATGCGCGGATCACCCGTTGGTATCTGGCACTCCAACCCTTTAACTTCAAGGTGATCCACAGGCCGGGGGCACAGATGGTCATGGCGGACTTCCTCTCCCGTCAAGGGGGGGGGGAGTCGGCTGCGGGCCGGACGGCTGCCCGGCCTGAGTCGGGCGGTGGGGGTATGTGGCAGCGGGGGTGTGGTCTGGCATCGGTCTGTGACAGGAGGGCGGAGTCGGGGAAGTTAAGTGGCAGAATCATTACACCTGTTGTTAATTGATGTGTTTGTGTGTATTCCCAGTGACCGCGCCCTTCTTAAGGAGAGAGAGTGAGAGCAGAGGGAGTCTCTCCACAGCAGATAGCTGATGTGTGCGCGTGTGTGTATTGACAGCTGAAAAGCTGAATAAAGAGTTTTTTTGTACTCTCAGTTCTGTCCTGCCGTCCTTCTGTGCTCCACCCATTTACACAAACTGCCACACTCTTCATTGATGGAAACTTGAGTGCAAAACTGTTCATGACAACTGCAGTCCTAAAGTTAGCAAGTCAACTCTAGTCCTCAGCCATAAAAGCATTACTGTAAGAGTCCAGTGCATCCTCCAGGTGTGACTTTCAACTGTCCACATGGGGCCGTCCTCCACAGGAGCGATGCGATGAGACTCCAACCGGACACAGGGCACCAGGATGGATCAGGCAGGTCCGAGGAGCAGAAGAGGTTCAGCATCTCGATCTCAGTTTTGACATGTAACTCAGAGGGACAGATGGGGGGGAGGGGAGAAAACACAGGTTGTTAGATATGCCCAATGTCACCTGAATAAGTAGGAACAGTATACATATTGCACTGAGTACAAGCAGAGACTCCAGCAAAACTAACTATGACAGCATAACTAAAAGGGGAGAGCCAGAAGGTAACACAGGCATGAGGGGCCCCAGGACATAAAGCAGCAGCCACTACACCGTCAACAAACTCAAGTGAGCAAGCGAGTGGGGACTGACAGCATCCATACATCCCAGTTTACCAAAACACTCTGTCTGAGGATCCTCCAGATCTACACCTTTACCTCATAAACACCATTAACACAAGGCTTGACTAAACAGATATGTTTTCAGCTGAGACTTAAATGCTGAGACTGTGTCTGATTCTCGAACACTACTTGGAAGGCTGTTCCATAACTGTGGGGCTTTGTAAGAAAAGGCTCTGCCCCCTGATGTAGCCTTCACTATACGAGGTACCAGCAGATAGCCTGCACCTTTTGATCTAAGTAGGCGTGGCGGGTCATAGAGGACCAGAAGTTCACTCAGTTACTGTGGTGCAAGACCATTCAGTGCTTTAAAAGTCAATAGTAGTATTTTATATTCAATATGAAATTTGAGCCAATGCAGTGTGGATAAAACAGGGGTGATGGGGTCATATTTTCTAGTTCTAGTAAGAACTCTTGCTGCTGCATTTTGAACTAACTGGAGCTTGTTTATGCACTTATTGGAACATCCAGACAGTAAGGCATTACAATAATCCAACCTGGAGGGAACGAAAGCATGAACTAGTTTTTCTGCATCATGTAGCGACATTAAATTTCTTATCTTAGCAATATTTCTGAGATGAAAGAAAGCTATCTGGGTAATGTTATCAATGTGAGTTTTGAATGAAAGACTGGGGTCAATAATCACTCTGAGGTCTTTTACTGCTGCACGTGAAGAAACAGAATGGCCTTCCAGAGTTATTGTGGAATCAGAAAACTTACTTCTAGCTGCATGTGGTCCGAGTACAAGTACTTCAGTCTTGTCAGAGTTCAGCAGAAGGAAGTTAATAAGCATCCAGTGTCTAATGTCCTTCACACATTCCTCAATTCTATTAAGCTGGTGTCTCTCATCAGGTTTTGCAGAAACATGTAACTATGTGTCATCAGCATAACAGTGGAAACTAATACAATGTTTAAGAATAATATCACCCAGAGGTAACATATATTAAGAAAAAAGCAGTAGACCCAAGACAGAACCTTGTGGAACACCAAACTTTACCTCAGTATGTCAAGAAAAATCACCATTTACATCAATATACTGATAGCGCTCAGTTAAATAAGAGCTGAGCCAGGAGAGGGCCGTTCCCTTAACTCCCACAACATTTTCTAGTCTATCCAGAAGAATGGAATGATCAATGGTATCAAATGCTGCACTAAGGTCAAGCAACACAAGCAGCGAGACACAGCCCTGATCAGACGCCAACAGTAGGTCGTTTACTACTTTAACCAGAGCTGTCTCTGTGCTATGATGAGGTCTAAATCCTGACTGATACATTTCATGGATGTTATTCCTATGTAAATATGAGCATAACTGCTGTGCCACAGCTTTTTCAAGGATCTTGGAGATAAAGGGGAGGTTTGATATTGGCCGATAATTGGACAGCTGACAGGGATCAAGGTCAGGTTTTTTAATCAGGAGTTTGACAACTGCTAGTTTAAAGGATTTGGGTACATAGCCAATCATAAGAGAAGAATTTATTATTTTTAGAAGCGGTTCAATTACTTCAGGTATTATCTGTTTGAATAGACGTGTAGGTAAGGGATCTAGTCCACAAGTTGAGGCTTTTGATGCCGAGATTAATGAAAGTAATTCAGTTTCTTTAAGGGGAGTAAAACATTCTAATTGCTGATCTGATACAGTTATATTGTTAACTACAGGGTCACTTACATTGTCTGACCTTAAATTAGTAGTTTGAATTTTTTGTCGGATATTCTCAATTTTGTCATTAAAAAAATTCATGAAATCGTTGCTACTACATACTGCAGGTGTGCATGTGTCTATAGTGGACTTATTCCTGGTTAATTTTGCTACAGTATTAAATAGGAATCTAGGATTATTTTTGTTATCTTCTATTAAGGAGGAGAGATATGTTGATCTCGCAGCACTAAGAGTTTTTCTATACTTCAGGAAGCTCTCCTTCCACACTAATTTGAACGCTACCAATTTTGTTTGACGCCATTTACATTCCAATTTTCGAGTGGTCTGTTTTAATGTGCGAGTGTCATCATTATACCAGGGTGCTAATTTTTTGTCTCTGACCATTTTCCTTTTTAGAGGAGCTACATTATCTAAAGTATGGCAGAATGTTGACTCTAAGCATTCAGTTGCCTGATCAAGTTCTGCAGGGGCTGACAGTGACCCACTCAAAGTTGATAATTCTGGGAGATCATTTATAAAGCTCTGTGCAGTAGCTGACGTGAATGTACGTTTAATACAGTAGCGTGGTGAGGTGCATATATTATTACTCCGACATATTTTGAATGAGATGAGATAATGATCTGAGATAACTTCAGACTGTGGAAGTGTGACTATATTTTCTACGTTTAACCCGAATGTTAGTATTAGATCGAGGGTGTGACCACCATTATGGGTCGGTCCTATGACATTTTGATTAATCCCTACTGAATTTAAAATGGACACAAATGCTGTTTTTAAAGGGCCTTCTGGGTTATCGAAGTGAATATTAAAATCTCTGACAACTAAAGCTTTGTCTAAGGAAATAACCAGATCTGAGATAAAATCCACAAATTCAGAAAGAAACTCAGAATATGGCCCCGGGGGCCTGTAAATAATAAGTAATGGAATTAACTGGGTAGACTTATTTTTCAAGGCTACATACATTATATTAGTATGAAGAAGTTAAAATTTATTAAATTTATAACCAGGTTTGTGTGTTACACCTAGATAATCATTATAAATAACCGCGACGCCTCCCCCTCTGCCAGTTAGACGAGGCTGGTGTATATAACTGTATCCAGGAGGACTCGCTTCATTTAAAGCTATATATTAATTTGGCTTAATCCATGTTTCAGTTAAACATAGTACATTAAACTCCTGATCAGTAATGAGTTCATTAATCATTAGCGCTTTAGATGTAAGAGATCTAATATTTAATAGCCCCACCTTTAGATCAAAGGTGCTGGCAGCAGCTGTCCAGTCAGTATGATCTAATTTTATATTGATTAGGTTACTGGAACAAACTCTCTGAGTATTTGTTCCAATTTGGGGGTGGCTGTGTTACTCAGAAAAAACAGTAACACTAAAGTTCAACTTTAGAAATTGTTAAAGGAAGGTTGCTGATTGTTAGGGCAGAAGTAGAGGGAATTATTTTTTGTTTCATTAACATATCGGCACCAAATGAGGGTCAAGAAAGAATTGCTCTTTTCAGCTGACTGAAAGACGAATTAGACCAGTTTAGTGATGATTACCCCATCTTAGGTGGGGACTGGAGCTGCACCACAGACTTCATTCTGGACAGAACTAGTGAGGAACCACATTTTCATTCATCTCCTGTTCTAGGCAGGATAATTTCACATTTAGATTTGGTGGATTCTTGGAGACTCAAACACCCAACGGTTAGACAGTACACATGGGTTAAATTTAATGACAACAGGGTAAGTGCAGCCAGGTTAGATCACTTTTACATCTCACAGTCACTCAGGTCCAGGTTAGTTAACAGTTCCATCATTCCAGTTGGTTTCACAGATCATTACCTTACCAGCTTCGAGTTAATTACCTCCTCTGGACAAAACATCAAATCTTATTGGCACTTTAACAACAGGCTGCTGAAAGACAACATTTTCTGCAGCAATCTTCAACAGTTCTGGTTAAGGTGGAGATCTGAGAAAGCCAATTTCATATCTCTGAAGCAGTGGTGGGAGGTTGGAAAGTCTCAGATACGCATTTTTTTGTCAGCAATATACATCCTTTTCTACAACACAGCTCTAAATGTCCATTCAACACTTAGAGAACAGTATCCATGACATTGAGAGTGGCTTACATCTGAAACCAACTTCTGCTACCAGAAATTCACTGAACGATAAAAAGATGGCACTTAGAACTCTTCTGGAGGAGAGGGTGAAGGGAGTTCTGGTTACACTGCATTTCCAGAACATCAAGGACATGGACACTTCAAGCTCCTTCTTCTTCAACCTGAAGAGGAACATTGGGAGGAGGAAAATGATGATGTGTCTGAAGCTCCCGAATGGGATGGTGACAACAGACTCAAAGGAAATGAGGAACTGTGCTGTGGATTTCTACACCAACTTGTTCTCAGCACACCGCTGCAGTCCAGAGTGTGCTGCTGAGCTGCTTGAGGGGCTTCCACAGCTGAACGGACAGGAGAAAGCTGATCTGAATCAGGAGCTCAGTCTAGAGGAACTAACTACAACTGTTGGTCAGATGGCTTCAGGATGAGCACCAGGACTGGATGGGCTTACTGCCGATTTTTTTAAGCAGTTCTGGGGAATCATCAGCACAGATCTACATGAGGTGCTACTAGAATGTTTTAATGGAGGGTCGCTGCCTTCATCCTGTTGGAGGGCAGTTCTCTCCCTTTTACCAAAAAAAAGGGGATTTGGCACTCTTAAAGAACTTGAGCCCAGTGGCCCTTTTATGCAGTAATTATAAAATACTCTCCAGTGCACTGGCTAACATACTGAGAGACTACTTGGACATAATTATGCACATGGACCAGACGTCTTGCATTCCAGGGAGAACTATACTGGACAATCTGTTTCTGGTTCGAGATTTAATTGATGTTTGTAATGTTTATGATTTGAACCTTGGTATAATTTCTTTGGACCAGGAAAAAGCTTTTGATAGGGTGGATCACAATTATTTATTTTCTACACTGCATGCATTTGGGTTTTGTGATTCTTTTGTGCCATGGGTGGGTTTATTGTATGGTGGGGCAGAGTGCTTAGTTAAAGTGGGGGTGGGTTGAGTTGGCCTTTTCCTGTTAGTTCCTGTCAGGGCCACTATACAGTCTGGCCATCAAGGTCCTACTGGGCAGGCTGAGGAATCCCTGGTGGAGGTTTGCCGTCCCTGTCAATCGGACACAGGGTCAGGATCGCGGCTGACCCACACTTTACTGTCGAGGATGTTTTACTGGCCTTTGGTGAAAAAGTGGGTCATAAAAATATTTTTTATGGTTCAAGAATGAATAAATCTGTGGTGGTGTTTTTGAAAGAGGAGCATTTGGTTGTTTCCTTGTTTGAAAGTGGTGTTAGATTAGATTAGATTAGATTAGATTAGATTAGATTAGATTAGATTAGATTAGATTAGATTAGATTCAACTTTGTCATTGCACATTGTCACAGATACAAGGCAATGAAATGCAGATTGCATCTAATCAGAAGTGCATAGCAGTAAATAACATAAGTGTAAGATACAAATATAAATGTACAGGAATTACAGGGTATGGAATTGTATAATGATATGATAGATACAGTGGTGCTTGAAAGTTTGTGAACCCTTTAGAATTTTCTATATTTCTGTTTAAATATGACCTAAAACATCATGAGATTTTCACACAAGTCCTAAAAGTAGATAAAGAGAACCCAATTAAACAAATGAGACAAAAATATTATACGTGGTCATTTATTTATTGAGGAAAATGATCCAATATTCCATATCTGTGAGTGGCAAAAGTATGTGAACCTCTAGGATTAGCAGTTAATTTGAAGGTGAAATTAGAGTCAGGTGTTTTCAATCAATGGGATGACAATCAGGTGTGAGTGGGCACCCTGTTTTATTTAAAGAACAGGGATCTATCATAGTCTGATCTTCACAACACACATTTGTGGAAGTGTATCATGGCACGAACAAAGGAGATTTCTGAGGACCCCAGAAAAAGCGTTGTTGATGCTCATCAGACTGGAAAAGGTTACAAAACCATCTCTAAACAGTTTGGACTCCACCAATCCACAGTCAGACAGATTGTGTACAAATGGAGGAAATGCAAGTCCATTGTTACCCTCCCCAGGAGTGGTCGTCCAACAAAGATCACTCCAAGAGCAAGGCATGCAGTAGTCGGTGAGATCACAAAGGACCCCAGGGTAACTTCTAAGCAACTGAAGGCCTCTCTCACATTGACTAATGTTAATGTTCATGAGCCCACCATCAAGAGAACACTGAACAACAATGGTGTGCATGGCAGGGTTGCAAGGAGAAAGCCACTGCTCTCCAAAAAGAACATTGCTGCTCGTCTGCAGTTTGCTAAAGATCACATGGACGAGCCAGAAGGCTATTGGAAAAATGTTTTGTTGACAGATGAGACCAAAATAGAACTTTTTGCTTTAAATGAGAAGTGTTATGTTTGGAGAAAGGAAAACACTGCATTCCAGCATAAGAACCTTATCCATCTGTGAAACATGGTGGTGGTAGTATCATGGTTTGGGCCTGTTTTGCTGCATCTGGGCCAGGACGGCTTGCCATCATTGATGGAACAATGAATTCTGAATTATACCAGCGAATTGTAAAGGAAAATGTCAGGACATCTGTCCATGAACTGAATCTCAAGAGAAGGTGTGTCATGCAGCAAGACAACGATCCTAAGCACACAAGTCGTTCTACCAAAGAATGGTTAAAGAAGAATAAAGTGAATGTTTTGGAATGGCCAAGTCAAAGTCCTGACCTTAATCCAATGGAAATGTTGTGGAAGGACCTGAAGCGAGCAGTTCATGTGAGGAAACCCACCAACATCCCAGAGTTGAAGCTGTTCTGTATGGAGGAACGGGCTAAAATTCCTCCAAGCCGGTGTGCAGGACTGATCAACAGTTACTGGAAATGTTTAGTTGCAGTTATTGCTGCACAAGGGGGTCATACCAGATACTGAAAGCAAAGGCTCACATACTTTTGCCACTCACAGATATGTAATATTGGATCATTTTCCTCAATAAATAAATGACCAAGTATAATATTTTTGTCTCATTTGTTTAACTGGGTTCTCTTTATCTACTTTTAGGACTTGTGTGAAAATCTGATGATGTTTTAGGTCATATTTATGTAGAAATATAGAAAATTCTAAAGGGTTCACAAACTTTCAAGCACCACTGTATTTACAGTATGTACAAATGTGTGATATGAATGTACTATAGTGCAATAGTATGATATTATATAGATATTTGCAGTATATACAAAACGTGGTATGAATAAACAGTAGTGCAAATGGTGATAGTGCAGTGATAGTGCAGTGAAATCAGTTCAAGTCAATTCAGTTTGTTCGGGGGGGAGGGGTTGGTAAGTGTGTGTGTGTGTGTGTGGAGGGGGGGACCGTGGGGGGGTGGCAGAGTCCAGCAGTGAGACAGCTGAAGGAAAAAAACTTTTCCTGAACCTGGTGGTTTTTGTCCGAAGGCTCCTGTAGTACCTTCCAGAGGGCAGGAGAGTGAAAAGTTTGTGTGCTGGGTGGCAGGAGTCTTTGTTGATGTTTATGGCTCTCCTGAGACATCGCTTCCTGTAGATGTCCTCAATAGCAGGAAGTGAGGCTCCCACAACACGCTGGGCAATTTTCATCACCCTTTGCAGTGCCTTCCAGTCTGAGACAGAGCAGTTCCCATACCAGACTGTAATACTGTTGGTTAGGATGTGCTCGATGGTATAGCGGTAGAAGTTCACCAGGATGTCTGAAAAGAGATGTTTTTTCTTCAGAGTCCTCAAGAAAAAGAGACACTGGTGAGCCTTCTTGGCCAGGTTGGAGCAGTTGGTTGTCCAGCTGAGGTCCTGCGAGATGTGGATCCCCAGGAATTTGAAGCTGGTCACATACTCCACTGCTGCGCCGTTGATGTGGTTGGGTGTATGTGTATCAGCATTCCTCCTGAAGTCCACAATGAGCTCCTTGGTCTTATTGGTATTGAGCAGCAAGTTGTTCTTGCTGCACCATACAGCCAGGCGGTCCACCTCCTCCCTGTAGGCTGACTCATCGTTGTCCTTGATGAGGCCTATCACTGTGGTGTCATCCACAAACTTGATGATGGTTTTAGTGTAATGTACAGGTCTGCAATCATGAGTAAAAAGGGAGTAGAGGAATGGGCTCATCACACAGCCTTGTGGTACACCGGTGTTTAGGATGAGGGTGGAGGAGCAGTGATGGCCTAAACAAACATGTTGGGACCTGTTGGTTAGAAAATCCAACAACCAGTTGCAGATGGGAGCACTGATGCCCAGATCTGTGAGTCTGGTGATGAGCTTAGAGGGGATGACAGTGTTAAATTCTGAACTGAAGTCTATGAACAACATTCTGGCATATGTATTGCCATTGTCCAGGTGCGAGAGGACAGAGTGCAGTGCTATGGAGACTGCATCTTCTGTGCTCCTGTTCTTGTGGTAGGCAAACTGGTGGGGGTCCACACAGTGCACAAAATAAATTATTTTTTGGATGAAACTTTTGGTAAACATACTATGGACGTGAACACTTTTTTCTCTGATGCTGATAAATTGATAAAGTTGGTTATAAAAATTAAAAAGGAAGTTGGTGAAGAGCAACTGAACAAACAAAAAAGGTTTCAATTAAAAACGTTACTGACAAAACTGAGAAAAGAAAAAAGAGGAAAAGCTTCTCTCCATAGACAGAAATAAAATGGGTAAAGAACTGAGGGTGTCTTTTCTCCTACTGGTGTGTTTCTCTGTGTTTCTTTCTCCCTCTTCTCCTCTTCTCATGGGAAGTTTAAGGATTAGCTCCTTAAATATAAATGGAGGTAGAGGTAAGAATAAGAGCACTATGATCACTGAGCTTAGCAGGACAAAAAACATTAATGTTCTGTTTTTGCAGGAAACACATAGCTCTAATGATGATGAGGTGGACTGGGGGATGAACTGGAGGGGGCAGGTTTTCTTTAGCCATGGTGCAAGCGTAGCAATACTCTTCTCACAGAGCGTGAGTCCCTCACACATCTCCTTCAGTGAAGTGGAGCAGGGTCAGGCTATAATAGTGCAGACCACAATTAAAAATACACCTTTTATATTCATAAATGCTTATGCTTTCAATGGTGGCTTAGACCGGGTCAAACTATTCTAAAAAATTAGTAATACTCTCAAACAGTATAATAACAACTCAGTGATGGTGCTCGGAGGGGACTGGAACTGCACAACACACTTTACAATAGACAGGAACAGAGAAGAACCACATTTACAATCAGCTTCATTATTATCTGGTTTATTGAAGGAGCACAGATTGACAGATACACGGACGGAATTTCACCCAACAGGACGGCAATACACACGGGTCAAAGTGACAGAAGGTCAAATAAGTGCAGCCAGACTAGACAGAATTTATCTTAGTGAATCAAACAAAAACAGCAACAATATCACCTGTTGGCTTCTCAGATCATCACATGATAACAGTGGATCTATCATTATCTGGCTGTTCAACACAAAGCTCATACTGGCAGTTCAATATCAGGATAATCCAGGACAATTATTTCTGTAAACATTTTTCAGCTTTTTGGGAGCAATGGAGATTAAAAAAGAATGAATTTGATGATTTAATCTCATGGTGGGTGGTGGGGAAAGTCCAAATCAGGATCTACTGTCAACACTATTTAGCACACTCATCAGCTGCAGAGAGGAACACAATAAAACAATTAGAAGAAGAAATCAAACTGGTTGAGAAGGGAATAATTAATAGAAATGATCATAATAACATTACAAAGCTAGAAGATAAGAGGAGCGCTCTAGGCTCCTTTCTGCAGGAGAAAGCAAAAGGAGCCCTGGTAAAAGTACAGATCTCTACACTCAAAGACATGGACGCCCCGACATCATTCTTCTTCAAACTAGAAAAGAAAGTGAGAGAACAAAATCTCATGCCCCACCTCAAACGGCCCAATGGGGAAATCACAGAAGACCCTGTGGAAATGAGAAAACTGGCCATGGATTTTTACAAGGACCTCTTTAGCACTGGAACTTGTGACCCTTCCTCAGTAGAAGAGCTGCACAAAGGACTACCAACGCTGAGGCCAGACCAAGCAGCTGCTCCTGAAATCCACATTACGATGGAGAAAATGTTGAAGGCAGTGCAGGACAAGTCATATGGATGCTCCTCCGGTATCAACAGCCTCCCATTAGAATTCTACAAACATTTCTGGAGACTACTGGGAAAAGATTTACAGGAAGTCTTCATGGACTGTTTTAAGTCAGGGAAGTTACCTACAAGCTGCACATGAGCAGTTCTCTCACTGTTACCAAGAAAGGGGGACCTTGGACTACTAAAAAATTGATTATACAACCCCGATTCCAAAAAAGTTGGGACAAAGTACAAATTGTAAATAAAAACGGAATGCAATAATGTGGAAGTTTCAAAATTCCATATTTTATTCAGAATAGAACATAGATGACATATCAAATGTTTAAACTGAGAAAATGTATCATTTAAAGAGAAAAATTAGGTGATTTTAAATTTCATGACAACAACACATCTCAAAAAAGTTGGGACAAGGCCATGTTTCCCACTGTGAGACATCCCCTTTTCTCTTTACAACAGTCTGTAAACGTCTGGGGACTGAGGAGACAAGTTGCTCAAGTTTAGGGAGAGGAATGTTAACCCATTCTTGTCTAATGTAGGATTCTAGTTGCTCAACTGTCTTAGGTCTTTTTTGTCGTATCTTCCATTTTATGATGCGCCAAATGTTTTCTATGGGTGAAAGATCTGGACTGCAGGCTGGCCAGTTCAGTACCCGGACCCTTCTTCTACGCAGCCATGATGCTGTAATTGATGCAGTATGTGGTTTGGCATTGTCATGTTGTGAAATGCAAGGTCTTCCCTGAAAGAGACGTCGTCTGGATGGGAGCATATGTTGCTCTAGAACCTGGATATACCTTTCAGCATTGATGGTGTCTTTCCAGATGTGTAAGCTGCCCATGCCACACGCACTAATGCAACCCCATACCATCAGAGATGCAGGCTTCTGAACTGAGCGCCGATAACAACTTGGGTCGTCCTTCTCCTCTTTAGTCCGAATGACACGGCGTCCCTGATTTCCATAAAGAACTTCACATTTTGATTCGTCTGACCACAGAACAGTTTTCCACTTTGCCACAGTCCATTTTAAATGAGCCTTGGCCCAGAGAAGACGTCTGCGCTTCTGGATCATGTTTAGATCCGGCTTCTTCTTTGAACTGTAGAGTTTTAGCTGGCAACAGCGGATGGCACGGTGAATTGTGTTCACAGATAATGTTCTCTGGAAATATTCCTGAGCCCATTTTGTGATTTCCAATACAGAAGCATGCCTGTATGTGATGCAGTGCCATCTAAGGGCCCGAAGATCACGGGCACCCAGTATAGTTTTCCGGCCTTGACCCTTACGCACAGAGATTCTTCCAGATTCTCTGAATCTTTTGATGATATTATGCACTGTAGATGATGACATGTTCAAACTCTTTGCAATTTTACACTGTCGAACTCCTTTCTGATATTGCTCCACTATTTGTCGGCGCAGAATTAGGGGGATTGGTGATCCTCTTCCCATCTTTACTTCTGAGAGCCGCTGCCATTCCAAGATGCTCTTTTTATACCCAGTCATGTTAATGACCTATTGCCAATTGACTTAATGAGTTGCAATTTGGTCCTCCAGCTGTTCCTTTTTTGTACCTTTAACTTTTCCAGCCTTTTATTGCCCCTGTCCCAACTTTTTTGAGATGTGTTGCTGTCATGAAATTTCAAATGAGCCAATATTTGGCATGAAATTTCAAAATGTCTCACTTTCGACATTTGATATGTTGTCTATGTTCTATTGTGAATACAATATCGGTTTTTGAGATTTGTAAATTATTGCATTCCATTTTTATTTACAATTTGTACTTTGTCCCAATTTTTTTTGAATCGGTGTTGTAAAATACTATCTAAGTGCCTCTCAAATAGATTAAAAAAATCACACTGACACTATAGTACACACAAATCAATCATACTGCATTCCTGGATGTACAATAATGGGCAATATATTCTTAATACGTGATATCATCAATCTATCAACTACTCAAGAACTTAATTTTGTTTTTTTACCCATTGATCAAGAAAAAGTCTTTGATATGGTTGATCATGAATATTTGTTTAAAACATTGAGAGCTTTTAGTTTTGGTAACATTTTTATTTCCTGGGTTAAACTTCTATACTCCAAGGCTTCTGTTATCTTAAAAGTTGGTGGTGGTCCAATAAAAGTTTTCAGAGGGATCAGACAAGGATGTCCTTTATCAGGACAGTTGTACTTATTAGCCATAGAACCCTTACTGCATAAACTTAGACAGGATCTAATGGGGCTTCTGTTTCAGGAAGTAAATGAACAAGGTAACATAAGGTCCGCTTATGCAGATGATGTGACTGTCTTTATAAGAGGACAGGAGGATGAAGGTAGTGTTATGTGCAATTTGGCCCTATATGAAAGACCATCATCTGCCAAAACAAACCTAGGAAAATGCACAGCATACATAATGGGTCAGTGGCAAAGGAAAGGATTGCCAACTCTGCCAGCAGGACTGGAGTGGAGCAGGGAGGGAATTAAATGTCTAGGTGTCTTCCTTGGTAGTGAAGATTTTAAAAAGAACTGGGAAGGGATTATGGAGAAGGTAGGTGTCAGGTTGTCAGGGCATGGACTTGGGTCCTGCCCCAGTTGTCATACCAGGGGAGAGCTCTGGTTGTGAACAACCTGATTGCTTCGATGTTGTGGCACTGTTTCACTGTCCTAGATCCACTGGAAGTACTCATCAAGGAGATCCAGAAGAAGCTAGTGGCAATGTCACTGGACCAGACCTGTCATGCTGTTCTTACCCCTGCATGAAGGAGGTCAAGGACTAATTGACCTGCAGAGTTGCATCACAGTCTTCTGTTTACAGTCAGCACGGTGTCTTCTATACAGGGGAGAGCTGGCATGGACAAAAACAGCCTGCCTACTCTTATGTAAAGCTGGGAATCTGGGCTATGACAAACATCTCTTTTGATGAGGCTGGAAGGGATGTACTTGTCTGGGACTACAGGTTTCTATCAAACCATGCTAAAGGCCTGGAACAAGGTCATAAAGGCTCAGAGACTTACCACACAATTTTATGGCAATGTAGGAACTACTGTTCCATAATATCTTCATACAGAGCAGGACACTGAACTCTGCAGGTGTGAAGAGAGTGTTTGCAAGGGCTGGTCTGGTGCAGTTAGCTAATGTAAGGAGCAGAAGGACATGGAAAACTGCTGAAAGACTGAGTGAGGAGTCAGGAATAAAATCAATCTGCTTGCTACAAAGACTGCTAGACGAAGTCTTGTCCTCACTCCCCGGTAACTTCAGAAGGGCACTTAGAACAGAACCTGTCCCGGAGGTTCATGGAGGAGAACTGCTCTTCCCATCTCTGGCTATCACTGCTATGGTGGAAAACCAGGATGAGGAGGAACAGACACTTCTATCCTTTAAAACACTCCAACTAGTGGACTTTTCAGTAACACCAAAAGAGGCCTTATACTATCTGAGTGTCAAGGTCATACACAAGGCGACATTGGATGGACTGCAGGAGTTGAGGTGGTCGGGGTTGCTTGCACCAGGCTCGTCCCCCAGAGGATGCAGGAGGTCCCTGTACAAAACTCCTATAGAGAAGCGCACTGTGGATCTCCAGTGGAGAATAGTACATGGGGCTGTGGCCACAAACAGACACACAGCACATATAGATCCCAGGGTAGACAGGAAGTGTCCTTTTTGCCAGGAAGAGGAAACATTGCAACACCTATGGCTAAAGTGTGGGAGGTTAAGAAGTTTATTTGTTTTATTGAAGGAATATTGTTTCTTGGTGTGCACATCTCTGAAGACCTGTCCTGGAGCAACAACACTGCATCACTGGCCAAAAAAGCCCAACAGCGTCTGTACTTCCTCCACAAACTGAGGAGAGCAAGAGCCCCGGCCCCCATCATGCACACATTCTACAGAGGCACTGTGATAGCGATTTTTTCCAAAGTTTTCCATGGTGATGGCAAACACTAAGCCTCGGCTCAGATTTTACGCATACTCGTGTCATGGTTAAGAAAATAATTTATTGAGTCCAGTGTGATAAAAGTTATGAATGAAAGCTGAATGAAAAAATAAGTAAAGAGTCCAAGGTAAACAAAAGACTTGTAAAAATGGTGAGAACATAACAAAAGTATGGTCAAAATAGTGTTAGAAACCGGGCTCCATTTCCCATCCCTCTCGCCAAACTTAAAGACCCGGCTATAAATCACTTGGCGCATGACGTCACTCGCAGGTGTACGACATACTTAAAGCCACAAACATAAAAGTCAAACTAAATAATCCACTACAATCTAGCAACTAGTCCATCCACAATAACTGAAACATATTCACATGTCCAGCCCAAAATATTAACCGTGAAACAAAACATAAAAAGCATAAATGGCTGTAACAGGCACCATCGAGAACATCCTGACCAGCTGCATCACCGTGTGGTACGGCGCCTGCACCGTGTCCTGCTGCAAGACTCTGCAGCGCATCGTGAGAGCAGCTGAGAGGATCTGTTAGGACTAGGACTGTTTTGGCCTCTAGAGGCCGCTGTTATTTCCTTTTCATGTCGTGTTTATTTTGGCCTCTAGAGGCCGCCACTGTTCCTGTGTTTTGTGTTTGTGTTAATTGCCTAATTATCTTCACCTGTGTCCTTAATTAGTTTGTCTATTTATACCCCTGAGTTCAGTCCTCTTGTCACGGAGTCTTTGTGCTGTTATGTTTATCTCCAGTTTCCTTTGTACTGTGTTTTTGATCTTCTTAGCTTTTGAATTTTTGCACTTTGCTTTTCTTTTGGATTTACTCTTTGGTTTTTTTTGTCTTTTGTTTTGCCCTGTATATAGTGTATATAGTTTAAATAAACCATTTGATTCTTTTTCTACTTCCGCCTCACGCCTCTGCATTTGAGTCATCCCCCTGGTGGCCTAGTGGGGGTTTGCTGGATTATCACACCAACGAACCAGGTTCGAATCCCAGCAAAACCCTAACAGAAAGACTCCGTCATGACCGACTCAGCAGAGGCTGCTTCAACTGTCTACCCGGCCAACCTTCAGGGAATTATGGCAGCTTTGACACGCTTCGGAGCGACCATGGACGCTCATGGACGTACGCTCACCAGCCAACGTGAGGCCCTCGCTCGCCACGAGGAACTGCTTCAGCAAATTGGGAAAACCCTGGCACAGCTGACATCTCTGCCTGCATCTCCTGCTCCTGATCCAGCTCCCACTCCTGCTCCAGTGCCTCCTGCAATGCTGCCTTCTTCACCTCGCGAACCCAGCCTTCCTGCACCACAGAGGTATGACGGCAAGCACAGTGAGTGCCGAGAGTTCCTTACCCAGTGTCAACTCACCTTTGAGCTTCAGCCTACCACCTACACTACGGATCGCCGCAAGATTGCCTTTGTGATCACCTTATTAGCTGGTAAGGCGCGAGCCTGGGCTACTGCTATCTGGCAAAGACAGGGACCTGAGTGCTTTGATTTCCAGCTGTTTTCTGAAGAGATGCTTCGGGTCTTCGATCAGGCAGACATCAGTACCGACGCAGCCCGAAAGCTCATGTCCATCCGGCAAGGAGGAAGCGTCGCAGATTACGCCATCTCGTTCCGAACACTCGCAGCAGTAAGTGGATGGAACGAGACTGCCCTGGTGTCAGCCTTCCACCATGGTCTGTCTGACCCCATCAAGGACGGTCTGGCCTCTATTGGATGCCCAAGTGACCTCGAAACCCTCATCTCACATGCTATTCGTCTGGACAACAGGATGAGAGAACGCCACCAAGCCTTGAGCCCCCCCAGCCTCCCTACCTCTACCTGGAGACCGTCTACCTCCTTCAGTGACTGTCCAGAACCCATGCAAGTGGGTCGTACTCGCCTCTCCGCATCTGAGAGGGAGCGCAGAAGGAGAGACAAGTGCTGCATCTACTGTGGCAATCCTGGTCACTTCCGAGCATCATGTCCCGAACTCTTGGGAAAAGGACCGCCCCGTCCAGCCGAGGGAGGGTTGTGACGGGGCCTACCCTCTCTCCCGGACTCCCTGGCCAAGGAATCTACATCCCGGTCTCCATCTCCTGGGGTGAGTCTGTCCACTCTTGTCAAGCTTTGATAGACTCAGGGGCGGCTGGGAACTTTATGGATATTCACTTCGCCCAAAGCATCAATATACCTACTGCACCTCTTGAAGTCCCACTGTCTGTGTCTGCCCTCGATGGCCAAGCGTTAGGTGATGGAAGAGTCACCCAAGTTACTTCTCCAGTTTTCCTCCAGTCTCAAGGTCACAAGGAAGAAATATCCCTGCACCTGATTCCTTCACCTGAGTTCCCAGTTATTCTAGGCCTTCCTTGGCTTACTCGCCACAACCCTCGCATAGACTGGGTAACAAGCCAGGTTGTGGAATGGGGCCCTGCATGCCATGCCTCTTGTCTGCTCTCTAGCTCTCCTGTGTCTCCTGCCGAGCCCCCTGATCTCACCGAGTTATCTCAAGTTCCCACAGAGTACTGGGATCTCAAGGAGGTATTCAGCAAGAGCAGGGCCGCCGTTCTTCCTCCGCACCGGGCCTACGACTGTGCCATCGACTTGCTCCCTGGGACTACCCCTCCTCGTGGCAGACTGTTTTCACTCTCTCAGCCAGAACGCAAGGCCATGGAGGAATACCTCAAAGATGCCCTGGTCTCTGGGTTTATTCGACCCTCCACTTCACCTGCTGGAGCCGGCTTCTTCTTTGTCGGCAAGAAGGATGGGGGGCTCCGACCATGTATTGATTACAGGGGCCTGAATAAGATCACTGTGCGCAACCGATATCCCCTTCCGCTGATGTCCACAGCTTTCGACCTGCTCCAAGGCGCCACCGTCTTCACCAAGTTGGACCTACGGAACGCATACCACCTCATCCGTATCCGACAGGGAGACGAGTGGAAGACTGCCTTTAACACCCCGTCTGGGCACTACGAATACCAGGTGATGCCCTTCGGACTCACCAACGCACCAGCTGTTTTTCAGGCCCTAATCAATGACGTCTTAAGGGACATGATTAACCTATACGTTTTTGTCTACCTCGACGACATCCTTATCTTCTCCAAGACCGTGCAGGAGCACCGCCACCATGTCCGCCAGGTTCTCCAGAGGCTGCTACAGAACAATCTGTTCGCCAAGGCCCAGAAATGCGAATTTCATGTTCCCGAGGTCTCCTTTCTGGGATTTATTGTACGGACAGGCCAACTCCAAATGGACCCTGCCAAGACCCTGGCCGTCCAGGATTGGCCTACTCCCAAGTCCGTTAAGGAGGTTCAGCGGTTCTTAGGATTCGCTAACTTCTACCGCAAGTTCATCAGGAACTTCAGTTCTGTGGCAGCACCCATGTCAGACCTCACCAAAGGGACAGGTGGATCTTATGGCTGGTCTCCTCAGGCAGAAAAGGCGTTCAAAGACCTCAAGGACCGCTTCTGCACGGCACCCATTCTGGTTCTCCCGGACACCTCCCAACCATTCATCGTGGAGGTGGACGCCTCGGACAGTGGTGTCGGCGCGGTGCTCTCTCAACGTTCGGAAGGAAAGCTGCACCCCTGCGCTTACTTCTCCCACCGCCTGAGTCCTGCTGAGTCCCGGTACGATGTGGGGGATCGAGAACTGCTAGCGGTCAAACTGGCCCTTGAGGAGTGGAGGCACTGGCTGGAGGGAGCACAACATCCATTCCTGGTTTGGACTGACCACAAGAACCTGGAGTACCTCCAGCAAGCCAAGAGACTGAACCCTCGACAGGCTAGGTGGGCCCTGTTTTTCAGTCGGTTTGACTTCACCCTCTCATACCGCCCCGGCTCCAAGAACACCAAACCTGACGCACTGTCCAGACTGTTCTCTGCCACTAACAGGGAGAATGAAGTCGGGCCTATTATCCCTGTGTCCCGGATTGTGGCCCCTGTCCGCTGGGGTATTGAGGAGGCTGTCCGACGAGCCCAACGCCAGGACCCCGGTCCTGGGACGGGGCCACCAGGCCTCTTGTACGTCCCACATCAAGCCCGGGCCAAGGTTCTCCAGTGGGGTCACTCTTCCCCTCTCACCGCCCACCCGGGAGCTCGGAGGACCCTGGACTTCCTGAAAAGACGCTTCTGGTGGCCTAACATGGAGAAGGAAGTAAGGTCATTTGTCCTGTCCTGTGAGGTTTGCACCAGAACCAAGAACCCACGACAGCGTCCCCAGGGTCTCCTGCATCCTCTGACCATTCCCCGGCGTCCCTGGTCCCACGTGGCAGTCGACTTTATCACGGGTCTCCCTGAGTCACAAGGTAACACGGTCATTTTGGTCTTAGTTGACAGATTCTCCAAGGCCTGCCGCTTCATACCACTGTGCAAACTCCCCTCTGCTCTTGAAACTGCGAAACTTTTGTTTAATCATGTCTTCCGAGTCTTTGGTCTTCCACAGGACATCGTCTCAGACCGAGGGCCCCAGTTCTCCTCCCGAGTGTGGCACGGGTTCTGCAAGGTCATCGGAGCCACTGCCAGCCTCTCCTCTGGGTTTCACCCACAGTCCAATGGTCAGACAGAGAGGCTCAACCAGGACCTGGAAACCACCCTGCGAGGCCTGGCTATGGATAACCCGACATCGTGGAGCACCTGGCTGCCATGGGCGGAGTACGCCCACAACACCCTGCAGTCATCGGCCACCAAGCTGTCGCCATTCCAGTGCCAATTCGGGTTCCAGCCACCTCTGTTCCCGGACCAGGAGGAGGACGCGGGGGTGCCCTCGGTCAACCAATATGTGAGACGGTGTCGCAAGACCTGGAGCATGGTCAGGAAGACCCTCATACAGACCTCCAGAACCAACCAGACTCAGGCCAACCGCCATAGGAGACCTGCACACGCTTTCCGCCCTGGGCAGCGTGTTTGGCTGTCCACTAAGGACCTTCCACTGCAGGTGGAGAACCGCAAGCTTGCTCCTCGCTACATTGGCCCCTTCAAGGTGGTGCGCAGGGTGAACCCTGTCTCCTACCGGCTCCAGTTGCCCCGGACTCTGAGGATCAACCCCACTTTCCATGTTTCCCTGTTACGGCCCGTACTGACGTCTACGTATGCCCCTGCCCCTAGGAACCCCCCACCCCCCCGCATCTTCCAGGGGCAGACTGTGTTCACTGTGAATCGCCTGCTTGACTCCCGCCGGGTCCGCGGCGGGTTGCAATATCTGGTGGACTGGGAGGGCTATGGTCCTGAGGAGCGCTGCTGGGTTCCTGCTCGGGATGTCCTTGATAAAGAACTATGTCGGGACTTCCATTCGGCCCATCCGGATCGCCCTGGGAACGTCAGGAGACGCTCCTAGAGGGGGGGGTCCTGTTAGGACTAGGACTGTTTTGGCCTCTAGAGGCCGCTGTTATTTCCTTTTCATGTCGTGTTTATTTTGGCCTCTAGAGGCCGCCACTGTTCCTGTGTTTTGTGTTTGTGTTAATTGCCTAATTATCTTCACCTGTGTCCTTAATTAGTTTGTCTATTTATACCCCTGAGTTCAGTCCTCTTGTCACGGAGTCTTTGTGCTGTTATGTTTATCTCCAGTTTCCTTTGTACTGTGTTTTTGATCTTCTTAGCTTTTGAATTTTTGCACTTTGCTTTTCTTTTGGATTTACTCTTTGGTTTTTTTTGTCTTTTGTTTTGCCCTGTATATAGTGTATATAGTTTAAATAAACCATTTGATTCTTTTTCTACTTCCGCCTCACGCCTCTGCATTTGAGTCATCCCCCTGGTGGCCTAGTGGGGGTTTGCTGGATTATCACACCAACGAACCAGGTTCGAATCCCAGCAAAACCCTAACAGGATCATTGGTGTCTCTCTCCCTTCTCTAATGGATATCTATAACTCCCGCCTCACCCGCAAAGCCATCAGGATTGCAGATGACCCCACCCACCCATCTCACAGCCTCTTCAGTCTGCTGCCGTCGGGGAGGAGACTGCGGAGTCTCCGGGCCAAAACCAGCAGGCTCAAGAACAGTTTCTTTCACCAGGCGGTCAGGAGGCTCAACTCCCTCCCTGTTCTGCCCCTCCTCCCCCCTCTGCCCCCTGCCACAGATTCTGCCCGCCCACACCCCCCTGCCCCCCCTTCAGCATCTGACATCATGTCACCCTCACAGTTCCCCCCCAAACACACACACACACACACACACACACTCTCAACATTCATTCGCACACTGAACTCAGGGACCGCACATCTCACTTTACCTCGCTCATTTGCACTATTCCGCACTACCTCACCTTAACAGCTATTAGTTTATTGTTTATACTGCTTATTTCATGTTTACCTGCTATACCTCAAGTGCCCTTGACTGTTTATTTGCACCAATTGACGTGTGTGTGCGCGTGTGTGTTTAGTCTATGTCTAGTTCTTATCTAGAGTGTTTATACTGTTTGTTTTTTCAATTATTCTATTTTTATTTATTGCATTGCCTGTTTGCACCGTGGGTCAGAGAGGACTGAAATTTCATCTGTGCTGTATGTCGAGCATGTAGAGCATATTTGACAATAAAGTTGACTTGACTTGACTTGAATGGTTCAGGAAATTTGAAGAGGAGCTGAGCGAGGTAACTTTTATTTTCAGTTTAAAATACAGTGCATCAAAACGAAGGAAAATTTGTCTTCTTAACTTTCTGATGGGTCAGGCTAAAATGAGCATTTGGCTCACAAGGAGAAACAAAACGCTGGGATCAGGGTCGGTCGACCCGTTTCTCATGACCAAAGGTCTAGTGGCAGCTCGGCTGAAAATAGAATTTGTTTATTACAAAATGACCTCATGTCTCGATGAGTTTGTTGAAATGTGGGGCGAGGAGACGTGTTACCGTATGTTGTGTGTCTGAGGAATCTTTGCTTCTGTCTTTTTAAATGACGATACAATAACAGATTGTCAGTTGTGGAACAAGAATATTAGTATGTGAATATACATATACTGTTAACTTAAAGTTTTACCAAATTGTGATTGAATTGTTAATTTTGTTTGTTTGTTCATTTGTTGTTTTGTTGATATACTTGTCAGACAAATCAAAACTGTATCAACTAAGATTGTTGAGTTAATAAAGACCAGTTGAAGGTCTCTCTCTCTCTCTCTCTCTCTCTCTCTCTCTCTCTCTCAGAGCTGTGTGCAGACTCATATTTTTTATTTCCTTTAAAGTCCCTAAATGAAAGTTGTTTACTTTCTTTGTTTGTTGTTATTGATGTGAAACTCACACCAGGTTGTGGATTTCTGATTTCCACAGTGACTGTAACAGGAACAGCGCAGAGAGAGAAAAGGGTTAGACAGAAAAAAAAGAAGAAAAAAATAGATGTCTTATCTTGTTGAACAGTGTAGAGGAACGAACCGCTCGGTCTCCCCTCACTATCGATAATAAAATACAGCCAGAGTTCTGTTTATCACAGACTTACTGTTTATTTATTTATTTATTCTGCTGCGTCTGTCTTCCATCGGCTTTAAATTTCAACCATCTGTGAGTCTATAAGGCTTTAAAACAAAATATTGTATACACCTGTCTGTCTGTCTGTCTGTCTGCCTGTCTGTTAGATTTGTCGAGAACACTCTGGTCAGTTCCTCTGCTCTGTGTTTGTGTGATTCGGGCTGTGATGGGTTTTCTGTCAGTAAAATGAACGGTAGGTGAAGTTTACACACTGTGTTTATTTACTGTGTTTAAATCACTGCAGGTGATTCATAAATCAACAATGTGTTCAAACATGGAAACTAATCACAGTTTCACAGAACTTCAGGTGTAAAATGGCTTCAGCAAGCAGATGTGTGAATCTGTGCTACTCAATAAATTCATCTTCAGTTTATTTTACTGTCGCAGCTCTCACCTCACCTGACCCCGACTTATTCAGAGGGATGAGTACAGAACCGCACTCATCTGTCTCTAGGATTAATCCCACCAAATTACAATATCATGCAGTTTTAACAGCAATTCATCAATGACAAGCTCAGGGAAGTTTCCTCGTGGACATTGGGTCTGAGCTCAGCTTCACATCTGCTTCGATTTCAATTTTTCAGATAGAAAATGCCACCTGAATAAAAACCCTGAATTAATCCCTGAAAGATAATCATCAATAATTTCAATTTATTATAGAAATCACACACACACACACACACACACAGGCTCTGATGGACGTGGGATGGACTCTGAAAGCCAGAGTGTGTGACCTGCTTTTCCTCCTCTGACATCAATCAGACTCGCCGCTCTGACCTTCAGCACGCGCAGTCACTTCCCATCAAATGATCTGCAAATAATCACAAACACAGACACAACGAGCGACAATCCATCACACACCTGCAGCACACCACTCGCCTTCAGCTCACTCCCACAACACATTTACACACATTTACATTTATTCATTTACCAACAGAATTTTTATTCACTGCTTTAATACTCCAGGAGACAGAATCCAATCTGAGCTGAAGGTCATCACAGAGCCATTCAGACCAAAATGTTCCACAAAATTGTCCTGAAAATATCATCAATCCCACAAAGCTCTGAGGTTTGCTCCGTGTCTCAGTATCATCTCCTTTCAGCGCTGTGTACAGCAGGAGGTTTATACAATTATTTCACAGAGATTGTGAGATGATTTCCGTCAAACTCAGATGAAATAATCAAAGCAGTGATCAGACATGTGACTCACACTGATTACACCTTAATGTTAATCAGATTAAAGGTTTCATTTATAATCAGGAGACATGTTGGAAAAGTCCAGACACATTGATATGTGGGTGTGACGTGCAGGTGTCCACAAACTTTTGGCCTATAGTTGATAAATAAATCTCTTTCTGCACATGTTGTTCTGCTCATGTTCAGTTTGTTGTGATTGTGTGGTATAAAGTATGGAGAACATCAAGGCACGTCACAGTGGAGCCGCAGGAGCAGCCGTGAAGATCTGCGATAGCGTTTCAGTGAAATACACTGCACGGGCCATTTATAATCACAACTAAAATTAAATCAAGCAAAAATTAAAACTACATCTTCAGTGTTCCTGAATTCTGGATTCCAAGTGTAAATATTAGAACCGGATCAGTTCTGAGGTTCTGCCAGTTAACCCCTTCGGACATAAGGTGTATAATTGTACACATGAAGTTGCAGAGCATTTTTCCTTGTGTCCAAAGGGGTTCATGAACACAAACCTGCTCATGAAGATGCTGCTTTATTCCAGTGTGTGTGTGTGTGTGTGTTGATATTTCAGCTGTAATGTCAGGTGTGTGCTGATGTTGGATTTCAGATCGACATTGTCATTTATTTATTAATTAATTAATTAAATAAACCACCAGTGTGCGTGATTTCAGAAGTTCAAAGTGGGGCTTTTTTGTGTTTTGTCTTTTAGAAAATCAGACATCTTTCTGACACTTATGGCCCTTTTCCACTACCCTTTTTCAGCTCACTTCAGCCCGACACGGCTCGCGTTTCGACTACCAAAGAACAGCACGACTCAGCTCGCTTCAGCCCTGCTTAGCCCCTAAAACTCGCACCGTTTTGGAGTGGGGCTGAAGCGAGCCAAAGCGAGCCGAGTGAGGCTGGGGGCGTGAGAAGACACTCCCCTGTGCACTGATTGGTGAGGAGGAGTGTCCTCACATGCCCACACACGCCCCGCGAGCACGCTGGGATCTGTAAACACTGTAAACCCGGAAGAAGAATAATTACGAATTACGAGAATTATGAAGCCTTATGCGCCTCGCCTCATCTATACGCTCTTGCCAGTATCTGTTGGCGTTGTCGGTGACAACAAGCCACAGCACCAAGACCAGCAACACTAACGACTCCATGTTTATTGTTTACTATCCGGGTCGTGAGACTACCGCTTAAAAGTTCACTGATGTCACTGTTTGCGCTGCTTAACGACATCACGTGACGTCCACCCACTTTCGCTAACTCCACCCAATGTGTCCACCCACTTCCAGCCAGCACGGTTCAGCGCGGTTGTAGTCGAAATGCAACTCCAACAGCCCCGCTCAGCTCGACTCAGCCCAACTCAGCACGGCACGGCTCAGCCCAACTCAGCTGCGTTGGTAGTGGAAAAGCGGCAATAGACACAGACAACCATTCACACTCACATTCACACCTACGCTCAATTTAGAGTCACCAGTTAACCTAACCTGCATGTCTTTGGACTGTGGGGGAAACCGGAGCACCCGGAGGAAACCCACGCGGACACGGGGAGAACATGCAAACTCCGCACAGAAAGGCCCTCGCCGGCCACGGGGCTCGAACCCGGACCTTCTTGCTGTGAGGCAACAGTGCTAACCACTACACCACCGTGCCGCCTATTATAAATACATTATTATTAGTAGTAGTAATAATAAATCTGATTTAAGTGCTCGTGAGGTCTCAGTGGGACAGCATTGTTATGGTTACAGCATGAAGACTATAAGAGCCTTATGTTTATAAGAAGAACAAAAAGTTCCAGCAATTTTAATAAATAATAACCTCAATGTGAATATGGTGTGTGTGTGTGTGTGTGTGTGTGTGTGTGAGTTTAATAGAAGACATTGTTCTGAGTTCTAGTGATAATGAAACACAATAACTCAGAGTGAAAATGTCACAGTGGACAGAAGACATGAAGATGTTTCTAATCTACAGTGAGGACGCTGGAAGCTGAGAGACGCATTTCAGATGGAACGTGACCTTTATTCTGTAAGAGTTTTATTTTTTAAAAAAGAAAGAATAAATCCAGATTTTCTCCACAGAAGTCACTGATCGTCTTCAGGATAATAAGAGAGTTTGAGAGCTTTAAAGCTCCCGGTAAACTCAGCTGTGTAATTGTGATTTTGTGGAGCGTCTCCAATCCAGGAAGTGAAGCGTTACAGCAGTCATTTAGTCAGCTGATGGAAAATAAACCTCAGGAAATAAAGCCATTGTTCCAAATCACATAATTATCAGCACAGTGATCACACTGACACACCGACTCTGAGAGATCAAATCAACAGCACCCATAACCATCAATCAGGAGGGCTGCGACCCAAACGAGTACAGTTACTACACTTAAAACACTTCTGCAGGTAGTATGTGATCTTTAACCATCCATCAGCTCCTGAACCAGCCAGCTTCAAGTTATAACACGAGAGAAAAATGAACAGAACCTCAACTGGACGTCTGAAACAAGGGACCAAAACCAAAACAATCTAATCAACCTGCTGAGTTCAGAAAAGTGGAACTGGATCAATAACATACCCTAAACCACATGCCATAAACAACACACCCTAAACCTCATGCCCTACACAAGACACCTTAAACCCCATGCCCTAAACCCCATGCCCTAAACCACATGCCCTAAACCACACGCCCTAAACAACATGCCCTAAACCCCATGCCCTAAACCACATGCCCTAAACCACATGCCCTAAACCACACACCCTAAACAACATGCCCTAACCCCCATGCCCTAAACAATACACCCTAAAACACAAACCTAAATGTGGTTTAGACATTTAGCAAACAGATGGATGTCATTTAGCCCTCACATCTGAACTGGAGATTATCACCTATAAACTTCTTACAAAGGATCCTAATAATCTTCTTCACATTCTCCTCCTCCTCCTCATTTTCTCATTATGTTCTCTCTGTTCTGTTCCCCCGCTGCCTTTGCTTTTATCTTCTTCTTGTGATGTGTCCAATCTTTTTCTTCATCTTTGTTGAATATAATTTCCTTTATATATAATCATTTATATTCCATCCAGTCATCTTTCCTTTTTGTCTTTTTGTTCTTCTTCTCCAGCCTTCTTCTTCTTCTGGACTTGGTAAATACAACTAACTTTTACACATTTTTTTCTTTCATGTTATTTTATAATTTATTGTCCTATAATCAGTATAACAGGAAAGAAACTGATCACTAATGGAGTAAATGATTATTCGTTCTTTCAGATGATCATCACACTGGCAGGCTGATGAGAGCCAGTTGATTGTGTCTCTGTCTGTTGCTCATCTGGCAGCACCATTCACAGGTCTGTAGATGCTGCAGTCATGGATGATGGAGTTGATTGTCTGGGGGCTCCAGAGTCACAGGAGTCAGAGGAGGCAGCGTCCATCATACGGAGGCACTGTTGGGTTCAGTGAGTGATGGATCTCAGCCAGTTATACTTTACCAAGACAGCGTGTGAGAGTTCTGATCCAGGTGACTTGCTTAACAGGGCATCATTGTAGTCTGACAGTTGCTGAGATAAGGCAGACCATTTCCTGGTCTCGGTTGAGTCAATCCAGTCAGGGTGGAATTGGAGAGAGTTGGAAAGTCTGTGGGTTTCAGTGGCAAAATGTTTACATTTAATTCTCAAAGGTGTCGGTGTAATGGTGCGATGAACCAGTCTCATAGATGAAATTAGCACAATATCAACTGACCTAGCATGGGCACTTCTAGCATCTCTAGATGTTTGCACAGTCTTCTGTTTTGGGTCAACTCAGCTTTGGGTGTCACTGAGGGAATTTAGGTCCTTCTCCAGGGCAGCTGTTCTTGAAAGTCTTGTCTGCAGAACCAAGAGCAGAGTCATCTGTGTAGGCATACTGAGATCATTCACCTACAGGCTTGTCAAATGTGTAGATGTTGAATATAATAGGAGCCAGGACTGACCTTTATGGAGTCTCCTCTTTGTGCTCTCTAGTCATTTGATGTCTCTCGGATGAAAGATTGATCTTGGATTATTACCACAAGGATCCTGATAATTTTGAGCTCATGTAGAGTCTTCAATAGCTTCAGTTACAGGCTTATGTGCCAAACTGTGTCATAAGCAGCAGTCAGGTTGTGCCAAACTTCTCATTCCTCTGGAAGGCTGCTTCAGTGTTACTGATGAAGTGTGTTACCTGGTCTGTGGTGGTCTGTGGTGGAGGTTCAGTGTGGATGTTGTCATTTCCTGGGGCTTTTCCATTTTTGAGGGACCTGATTGCCTCTGATAGCTCATCAAAGGGATAGCGGTTGTGAGAGGGGGCTGGACTGTGGTAGGGTGTTGGACACTTCATTGATCTCAGCCTTGGCTTGTTAGATGAAAGATTTTGCATCTTGAAAATTATCTTTCCACTTTCCACTGTTGACCATAACTAATGCAATGGGGTTGGCAAAGACTAGGCAGGGCTTAGCTGGACTGATTCTCCTGGCAGATGGTCAAGTCTGCTCCAGGCCTTTCTGTTGGAGTGGGTGAAACTTCTTCCTCCCATCTTTCATCTTTGCTTCAGCTTAGAGGTCCAGGACCTGATCATTAAACTGTAAGCAAAGTTCATGTTCTCATATGCTCCATAGAGCTCATCACAATCTTTGTTCCAGCCAGGGACATACAGGCTTCTTCAGTTTTTAGGGACAGAATACTTTACAGCCAGGTGAAGCTGGAGTAGGATTCATTCACATTGGAAGTTGGTTAACCATGATGCTGGAACGTTCAGTGAACTTGGGCCAGTTGGCCTTCCATTCTTTGTAGAGACAGGAGATGGCAAACTTGGGTCATATCCAAATCTTGAACTCAGTCTTCAACAGCAATTGTTGATGTTGTTAGACCAAAAGGATAGGTTCAGGCAGGTCCATGTGCCATGCCTACCAGGATAGAAGATACAAAGATCCTTGTTGTCAAAGAGCAGATGGAGGTTTTGATCCTCAGCCCAGTTGCTTATGGCAAGACCATTCTTTTCTGTAGCCCTACTTTGTACTTCTACCATTGAAGTTGTCAAAAATAAAAGAGTTTTCAGGAATGAAGGGGAGAGATGACATTTCCAGGTCAACAACAGAGGGTTTCTAAGCATTGTGGAAGCTTGGGCACCTACAATCAACCGCTGAACACTGGAGTTCTCTGGAAACTTGTTGAGAGCTTTAAATTGGATGCCATGCTTCTCGTACATAAAGGAACTGACAAGGTCAAAGCGTTTCAGGTGGAGCTTGTTTTCAGACACAGAATGAGTTTCCTGGAGTTAGATGATGGTTCTGCGGTGTTGGACAGCCGTGTGTTGGATGAAATCTCTTTAGTTTCTGGTCAGATCTTCCACACTGAGTGGCAGGATGTGCAGGTTGGTACCAGCCATGATGCTGGTCCTGATGAGGGAGCATGCTCACCAGTGCATAGCAGAAACGATGAAGAAAACTGGGCTCAAGGCAGCAATTCACCATTCTCTTGTTTGGATGTTGACCTGCTCAACTGCTTTAAATTTGGTCGGATGAAATTCCTTCCTTAACAGAGCCACAAGGGGGAACATAAGAGTGATAAAAGTACTAAAATCATTCTGAAAAGTAAGAGTGTGATGAAACAGTGAGCTGTATCAGCATATATAAAGCTGTAATCGTGAAGGTCATGCCCTCCAGAGAATAAAACAAACAAAAACCTCTTCACTGCTTTTCTATTGTGAATACAGTAAAGGGAGAAGATGAGAGCAGCCTTCCATTCATTCTCCAGCATTTATCAGTCCACACTGCTTTCATCGGCACTGCGATTTATAACTAAGAACATTTCAGAGAGAGAGAGAGAGAGAGAGAGAGAGAGCAACACAAAGAAAAAAGAATGGAACGGAATATCAATGAGAGGCAGGAGACATTTCTACGGCTGAAGAAAAGCAGATTGCATTCGAGAGAGAGCTGAGAATCAGAATAGATTCCTGAAAAAGGAAAAAAAAGAAGAGGAATGACAGAGGGAGAAGTGAAATAATTGATGGATTAGAAAAAAGACGAATGTTGGGCAGAAATACTGCTTTTTTCAGGCAATGTGAAGATTGGAGACATTTCCTGCATTCCAACACTAGTTTAACACCTACTCCCCCCAGACGTGTGAATTTCCCTGAACACTCACACACAGTGTCTCCTTTGCACTCTACAGGGTCGCAGCAGCTCGCTAACTCCATCACTAAAAAGCTAGTGTGCTAATTAGCGTACTCGCTAACTGTCTAGTAGAGCAACAGCTCCATCAGCATCATGTACTCGTACAGATGGAGGAGTAAAATTCAGTCTGAACACGTTGCTGCTCTCGCTTATAAACACTTCCAGCCTTGAAAGAGGAAACCATGGCAGAGTGTAGAAAGTCGATGAGGAACTCGTTTAACACTCATCTAACACACTTCCCTGCTGACACACCACTTTAACACGTTAATGTGGAACAAAAACAAAAAAGAAAAGATGATAAAGAAAAAACAACCATGAGTACATTTTTTACTTTTTCTTCCTTATTTTCTTCTTTTTATTCTGCGCCATCATCAGTGTGATCTTTCTTTTCTCTTCTTCTACATGTATCTTTTTCGTGTTTTTAATGGTCAGTCTGTTCATCCTTCCATTTCCTGTTTTTTGAAACATCATCACCTTTTTATTCAGACAACATCTTCATCTTTGATTATGACACACCTGCTCTGACTCTCTGCAGACCAAAGGGGTGTGTGTGCAGGAAGAGAGCATTATGGAGTTTATGGGCTGTGGTTATTACTCCACATGTAAAGTGGATTATCTCGCTGCCTCACTGCATATAGAAGTGTGAAAATAGCACTCTGTGTGTGTGTGTGTGTGTGTGTGTGTGTGTGTGTGTGTGTGTGTGTGTGTGTGTGTGTGTGTGTGTGATATGACGTTGAGAAATCTGTGCTTGGGGGAAATATAAGTGCAGGTGTGCTGTGATTGGTGCAGCTGTGAGTGTGAGGTTTGGGGCGATGTGCAGGTGTGTGAGAGCGTGAGGAGAAGAGCAGAATCCAGCGCTGCTCCTGTGTTTATTACACATCTGAGGAACCAAGTCATTAAACAAACGTGACCTCTGCCTCTCTGTTCTAGTTAACAGAGCTGTAATGGTGCATTTTTAAACCACTCATAGTGCATTCTGGGTAACACACACACACACACACACACACATACACACACACCAAGATTAGCACTGTATGAACATTACGCCACCAAAGAACCATTATCAAGAAAACCTGTGTGTGTGTGTGTGTGTGTTGCGATTTGGGAAGTCTTAAAATCACACATATACACAAAAATAAATTCCATTAAAGTTTTATGTAAAAAGATTTGGTTTGATCTTAAATGCTAAAATTGATGTCTACTCTGGTTCTTCAAACTTCTACACAGATTCTTTAAGGTTCTGCACTGGTTCTTCAAGAATTATTTAGATCTTTAAGGGTTATCAGCTTCCACAAGGGAAAGGGGAATCGATCTGTTGTTGGGTCCTCCAGAGGGAGGGACAGACCTCGGGACACTTTGGCCTCATCAACACTGACACTGGTATTTTTTAAAAGAGGGATTTTCCTTCTTCGTTCTTAAAAAATCCCATCCACACAAATACTGTTTCTAAAAAATACATCTCCTTGACATAAAACCCCCAAAACTTTATTTAATCCAGCTTGAAATAATTATTTTTGATCCTTTTCTCAAGGCAAAACTCACAGGACACCAACAGGACAGACTTAAGAGAAAGCTCCCAGCTGAGACACTCTTACACACAGAGTCGC
Organism: Neoarius graeffei; assembly: GCF_027579695.1. NCBI lineage: Eukaryota > Metazoa > Chordata > Actinopteri > Siluriformes > Ariidae > Neoarius > Neoarius graeffei. Next base: position 56,063,483 of record NC_083595.1, on the reverse strand, counting down.
TGTATGCAGCTGAGGAAGACATCCAGATGAAACGGAGAATTTTAGTGGAGACACCCTACGCTGGAGGGACTATGTCTCTTGGCTGGCCTGGGAACACCTCAGTGTTCTTCCCAAAGAGCTGGCTGAGGTGTCTGGGGAAAGGGAAGTTTGGGCTTCCAAGCTCAGACTGCTGCCTCCGCGACCCGGCCCCGGATAAGCGGAAGAAGACGAGAGACACCAGAGAGGCAAGCCTCTGAAAATTTCACTCAATTATCTGCAAGTGCTGAGAGATTGATCAGCTCAATTACAGATGGATTGTCACTGCTGAGACAAGTTATGCATCCACCACCACAACCATTCAACACACCGCCGTACCAAATCAGGGAACCTTATGGACACAACTATGCATCTACACCACCACTACACTGTATCCAGCACATTTCCACCACACACACCCGGCTCCACCTCACCTGTGAAGGGATGAGGGCAGCTTTTCTTCACACAAGCCCTTTTTCAGGATGATATTTGAAATTCTTGACAAAACATATTAAGAGTGTTGTTTGGCTGCATTTTTTTATTTTATTATCATCATCTTTCTCCAAACTGCTGAATGCAGGGTTGTGGTTGTAACAGGGGGAGCAGAGATGCCCAGGCCTTCCCATCTCCAGCAACTTCCTACAGCTCCTCCTGGGGGATCCCCAGCCACTCTCAGACCAGTTTGGAGATATAATCTCTCTAATGAGTCCTGCATTGGCCTGGAGCCTCTGTTGAGCTGGTTGTACATGATACACCTCTAAAGGGTGGTGCTCATCCTTACCAGGTGCTCAAACCACCACAACTGGCTCCTCTCAGTGTGGAGGAGCAGTGGGTCTATTCTGAGCCCCTCCCAGATTTCAAAACTTCTCACCCAATCTCAGAGATTAACCCTGACCACCCTGCAGAGAAAACTCATTTCAGCCACTTGTATTCATGATCTTGTTCTTTCAAGATGTCAAGATAGGGACTGACTAGTAGACCAACTAATAAATTAAGAGTTTTGTCTTATGGCTCAGCTTCCTCTTCACTAGTATACTGTACAACTATCACTTCACTGCAGAAGCTGTATCCAGCCTATGATCAATCTCATGGTCCCTTTCCCCATCATTTGTGGACAAGACCCTGAGATACCTGAGCTCTTCACTGGAAGGGAGCATGCGATCCTTTTCTGGGAGATAACAATGGCCTCAGATTTGGAGGTGCTGATCTACATTCCAGCCTCATCATACTCAGCTACAAATCAATTAAGTGAGCATCAGAAGCCCTCTTGTGATGATGCCGAAAGTACAACATCATCCACAAAAAGCAGAGATGTGACCTCCTGATCACCATGCCCAATGCCATCCTCCCCATGGCTCCACCTTGAAATCCTGTCCATGTAAATCACAAACAGGAGTGGAGACAAGATGCAGCCTTGGCAAAGTCCAATGCCCACACTGAACAGGTCTAATTTAATGCTGAGTCTGTGAATGCAGCTCTCACTCCAAGTGCACAGGGACGTAACGGCAGGCAGGAGCAGCCCTGGTACTCCTAAAGCACCTCCCACAGTGTCCATCAGGGAACCTGGTCTTAAGCCTTCTCCAGATTCAGATTTATTTGTCATATGCATATTAGTACAGAGTACCACAGCAATGAAAACAATGTGCCTTGGCACTCTCTCCACACCGTTCAATTAAAAGTAAACCTATAAGTAACATTAAAACAACATTCAAGTACAGTAAACCTAGTAACTAAGCGCAGACCTCAGTCCTCCTTCCAGTTGAACTATCATTCATTAGCCTAATTACCTGGGGGCAAAAAATATCCCTGAAACATGATGTGCATTTTGGGATACTCTGCAAATGCCTCCCTGATGGGAGGTGGGAGAAGAAATTGTATGCAGGATGACTAGAACCCCGCATAATACTTAGTGCCTTCTTAGTAGGGCATTTCCAGTATATATTTTGGAGCAGTTCAAGTGGAGCCCCAATAATTCTAGAGGCAGTTTTGACCACCCTTGCTAGAAGATTAAAATCATGTGAAGTAACCCTGCTAAACCACACTACGATGTTGCCTGTCAATATACTCTCAATAGTACAGTGATAAAAGTTCTGTAGAATGTTGAGGGACATACCATGTTTCTTGAGACACTTCAGAAAATAAAGTATCTGCTGTGCTTTCTTAATAACACAGCTGATATGTGAAGACCATAAAAGGGAGTCTGAAATGTGTATGCCTAAGAACTTAAAGGTGTTGACAATTTAAACTGGGGAGATGTTAATATAGACAGGTTTATGTGTGGGTTTGTTTCTTCTGAAATCTATAATGACCTCCTTAGTTTTCCCCACATTGAGGGACGGGTTATTTCTGTGGCACCACATGATTAGATTATTCACCTCATCCATGCAGGCAGTTTCATTATTGCTGTCAATAAGTCCTACCACAGTAGTATCGTCTGCAAATTTCACAATACTGTTAGTGGGATGTTTTGCAATGCAGTCATAAGTGTACAGATGATATAATAATGGACTAAGACAGCAGCCTTGAGGTGCTCCGGTGTTTAGCACTATAGGGGCTGAGTATGTAGTGCCAACTCTAACTGTCTGGAAGCGGCCTGTTAGGAAATCCTGTATCCACCTGCAGATGGAATTGCAGAGGCCCAGATCTAAAAGCTTGGGTATTAGAAGAGAAGGTCTGATGGTATTGAAGGCACTACTATAATCAACAAATAACATCCTGGCATACGTATCCCTGCCCTCTAGGTGTTGGAGCACAGTATGTAAGGCAAAGGATACAGCATCATCCACTGCTCTATTTGATCTATATGCAAATTGTAATGAATCAGTGGAGACTGGTAAGCTGTTGTTGATGTGTCCCTTCACAAGCTGTTCAAAACACTTCATAATCACAGAAGTCAATGCAACAGGTCTAAAATCATTCATGCAGGTAACAGTCATTTTCTTAGGCACAGGAATTATGATTGATTTTTTAAAACAATTCGGAACCACACAAAGAGAGAGTGACCGGTTAAAAATATCAGTGAAAACAGAGGTAAGTTGGCTATAACATGTCCTCAAGACTTGTGGAGTAATACCATCAGGCCCCGCAGCCTTTCCTATTTTCACACATTTAAAAACTTTACATGTGTCTGTGACTGAGACCTGATATGTTTGTCTGTTAAACACATCCCTGGTTGGAGATGGTGTATCAGTGTGTGTATTCCCATTTGTAGGCATTTCGTCGCACAGAGGTATTTTGACATGCACATCCCCAGTTGGAGATGGTCTCAGAGCCAAAGACTCAGCAGCGCATTCAAAGCGAGCATAAAAAATGTTCAAGTCATCGGGGAAGGAAGCAGAAGTTGTTATGACGCCACTAGGTTTGGCCTTATAGCTGGTAACTACTTATAGGCCTTGCCAAACACGCCTAGAGTCCCCTTCTCCAAGCCTACAAAACATGTGTAGACTGGATTGGCAAACTCCCAGAACCCCTCGATCATCTGTGAGAGAGTAAAAGGCTGGTCCACTATGATATGGCCTGGATTCACCCTGCATTGTTCCTCCTGGATCTGAGGCTCAGCTCTTGGTCTTAACCTCCTTTCCAGTACCCTGACATTGCATTTACCAATGAGGCTGAAGAGTGTGATACCCTGGTGATTGGCACACACCTTCTGGTCCCCTTTTTTTAAAAATGGACACCTCTACCCCAGTTTCCCATCCTTGAGGTCCATGCAATGTTGAACGGGCATGCCAACCAACACAACCCAAGAATATTGAAATCCAGGTGAATCTCATCCACCTCTGGAGCCCTGCTTCTGCAGAGTTTTTTTTTTAACTACTAAGGTGGCTTTGGCCCCAGAGATGAGTTCAGATCACCCTCTAGCTTCAGGTTCACCAGTTCCTCAAATTGCTTCTTCCAACACCCAACAACATCACCAGTTAAGGTCAGAGTGTCACCTCCCTTACTGAACACTGCTTGGGGTGTCCCTCCTTCCTTTTCTGAGCTGCAGAACAGTTTTCCAGAAGCTCTTTGAGGTCACCTAATAGTCAATCTCCATGGCCTCTCCAAAATTCTTGCACACCACAGATTTTGCTTCTGTGACTGCCACTGCTTTGACCATTTTTGCCTGTTGGTACATATTTGCTGAATCTGGAGTTCCCCGGGCCAACCAGGTTCAGAAAGTCTCTTTCTTGAACTTGTATCAATAATAATAATAATTATTATTATTATCTCATCTCATTATCTCTAGCTGCTTTATCCTGTTCTACAGGGTCGCAGGCAAGCTGGAGCCTATCCCAGCTGACTACAGACGAAAGGCGGGGTACACCCTGGACAAGTCGCCAGGTCATCACAGGGCTGACACATAGACACAGACAACCATTCACACTCACATTCACACCTACGCTCAATTTAGAGTCACCAGTTAACCTAACCTGCATGTCTTTGGACTGTGGGGGAAACCGGAGCACCCGGAGGAAACCCACGTGGACACGGGGAGAACATGCAAACTCCGCACAGAAAGGCCCTCGCCGGCCACGGGGCTCGAACCCGGACCTTCTTGCTATGAGGCAACAGTGCTAACCACTACACCACCGTGCTGCCCCCCTAGTATTATTATTATTATTATTATTATTAATTACTTTGTAAAGACTTTATATTTGAAGACTGCTGCTGAACGCCACCTGTTGTTGAGGCATGAAGTGTGTTAGGTCGGCTGTGAAGCAGCTCCAGTGTGGAACAAAACAGTCAGCAGTGGAGTATCAGAGGTCAGGTTTTTATTCATGGTCTGTCAAACTCCTATTTTGTTTTTTGTTATTTTTAGTTTTTTCTGAAAAAGCAGCTCATTTTGTACTACCTTGTCATTTGTGAGAGCCATCATCATTCTGTGTGTTATTTTAAAAAAAAGACATTGCCTCTCTGATTTTGTGTCTCATTCGCTGTCTTGTCAATACCAACAATCTGAAGAATTTTCTCAATACAGAAAGAATTTGGAACTTGTACAGGAGTCTGAGTGATTGAAATGTAAAAGTAAGAGTGCTGTGTACTGCCGGGGCTGTAAACTAACAACTTAGAGGAAATGACAACCTCATACATTTCAAACAAAATGGCCTTAACATTGATGAGTGAGTGAGATGGTGGCGCACACAGTTGCAGCAGCTCAGTGTCTTTGCGGTCGGTGCCATGTATAGCTGTTTTTGTACGTTATGTTTATTGTTTTGTGTATGTCCTGTCAGGTGAATAACGTCTACAGCCAGGATGATCTAATCAAGATCGGACTTTGTTATGAACGATGCATAACAAGAGAGTTCCTCCACACACACAAGATTCCGATGGAGTTAGCGAGGAGCCGTGGCTCTCCATGGATTACCATCCCAGTAGGGAGGAGACATAGGCAGCGTAGAGAGAGGAGGCAAAAGCGAGGCTGCAGGGCTGGCAGGCTAGTCAGGCTACGGAGGCAGTCATTCAAACCACTGCTTCCCAGCCTATTTCTCACGAATGCCAGATCCCTCACAAACAAAATGGATGAATTGAGGCTACAGACTGCAGCGAACAACACCGTGAAGGATTCATGCATTCTGCTTATCACAGAGACCTGGCTTCACCAATCCATTCCAGATTCTGCCATTGAGCTAGCAGGCTACACCACACAGTGCCATGACAGAACAGCAGACTCTGGTAAGAGCAGAGGAGGGGGGCTCTGTGTGTACATGAACAACAACTGGTGTACCAACACAGTGATTGTAGACAGTCACTGCTCTTCAGAGTTAGAATATCTGACTGTTAAATGCAGGCCCTTTTATCTCCCAAGGGAGTTCATTGTGGTCTTGATAACGGCTGTTTACATACCACTGGATGCTAATGCTAGCTCAGCTATCAGACTTCTGCATGGAAACATCACCAACAAGCAGAACACATATCCTGACACCATGAATATAAAAGCAGGGGATTTTAATCATGCAGACTTAAAGGTAGCACTCCCGAAATTCCACCAGCATGTTAAGTGTGCTACAAGGGGAGATAACACCCTGGACAAGGTTTACTCTAACATCAAACTGGGCTACAGGGCTAGACCACTACCACACCTGGGCCAGTCCGACCACCTGTCGTTGCTTTTAATCCCCGCATATGCCCCCCTCAGGAAAACTGCTCCTGCTATCACTAAGACTGTTGCCACATGGCCGGAGGGTGCCTCCCAGCAACTGCAGGATTGCTTCGAGAGGACCAACTGGGGGGTCTTTGAACATCAGGACCTGGAGGTGTTCACAGACAGTGTCCTATGCTACATTAAGAACTGTATAGACACTGTCACAGTGGACAAATGCATCCGGGTCTACCCCAATCAGAAGCCCTGGATGACATGGGAGGTCCAGCAGCTGCTAAAAGAGAGGAACACTGCCTCGTGGTCTGGCAACAAAGACCTCTACAGCACAGCTCGAACCAACCTAAAGAGGGGCATCAGAGAGGCCAAGGCAGACTACAGGAGGAGGATAGAGGACCATCTGAGCAGTAACAACAGCAGGCAGGTGTGGCAGGGAGTCCAGCATCTGACCAACTACAGGACCAACTTTGGAGCTGCTGAAGGTGACCCCATGCTGGCAGAGGAGCTGAATACCTTCTTTGCCCGCTTCAAGGTCACAGCACCAGAGTCAGCACCGCTACACCATATGGCATACAGCAGCATAAACCTCACAATTGAAGAGCATGAGGTGAGGTGCACGCTGTGGGCCGTCAACCCGAGGAAGGCGGCTGGTCCTGATGGCGTCCCGGGACGCATGCTGAAGGACTGTGCATATCAGCTGGCTGGAATCTTCACAAAGATCTTCAACCAGTCCCTGGCACAGTTCACTGTCCCACCCTGACTTAAATCCTCAATTATAGTCCCCCTGCCCAAGAAACCTCACATTTCTAGCCTCAACAACTACCGACCAGTGGCACTCACCCCAGTCATGATGAAGTGCTTTGAAAAACTGGTCCGTAGTCACATCACAGCAGCCCTGCCCAACAGCCTTGACCCCCACCAGTTTGCCTACAGAGCAAATCCACGGACAAATGCATCCGGGTCCACGGTGCTACAAGGGGAGATAACACCCTGGACAAGGTTTACTCTAACATCAAACTGGGCTACAGGGCTAGACCACTACCACACCTGGGCCAGTCCGACCACCTGTCGTTGCTTTTAATCCCCGCATATCCCCGCGATCCACGGAGGACGCCATAGCCATAGCACTCCATACTGCATTATTACACCTGGAGCAGCAGGGGAGCTATGTGCAGATGCTCTTTGTGGATTATAGCTCTGCATTCAACATCATCCTCCCTCACAAGCTAGTGGTCAAACTGGGGGACCTGGGACTTCCACACACTATCTGCATGTGGATCAATAGCTTCCTCTCTGATCACAGACAGAGGGTTAGAGTGGGCCACTACACATCCATGGCCCTAAGCCTCAGTACTGGCTCCCCCCAGGGCTGTGTGCTGAGTCCCTTGCTCTACTCCCTTTACACACACAACTGCTCTCCTGTCCATCACAGCAACACCATGGTGAAGTTTGCAGATGAAGTTTGCAGGGGCTTATCCCTGGGGGGGGGGACGAGTGTGCCTACAGAGATGAGGTGGAGCAGCTGTCAACATGGTGTAGAGCCAACAACCTGCTCCTCAACACCTCAAAGACCAAAGAACTCATCATAGACTTCAGGAGAAAGAAAACAGAGGTACCACCACTAATCATCAACGGGGACTGTGTGGAGAGGGTGGCAGACTTCCGATTCCTGGGAGTCCACATCGAGGAGAACCTATGCTGGAGCGTGAACACCTCTGAGCTGCTGAAAAAGGCCCTGCAGAGACTGTATTTCCTGAGAATACTCAGGAGGAACAACATCACACAAAGACTGCTGGTATCCTTCCACTGTGCCTCCATTGAGAGCATACTAACATACTGCATGTGTGTATGGTACACCAGCTGCACACCGGCTCAGAGGAAAGCACTCCAGAGGGTCATCAACACTGCCCAAAAGATCATCGGCTGCCCTCTTCCCACATTGGAGGAACTACACAGTTCTCATTGTCTCAAAAAAGCCCAGAACATTATAAAAAGACACCGACCATCCCGGTCACTCCCTGTTTGAATTGTTGCCTTCAGGCAGAGGGTACAGATCAATACACACAAGGGCAAATAGACTCAGACACAGTTTTTATCCAACTGCAATAATAATCCTCAATGCTGCTAAATAATGTGCAATACAAAACATGACTGTGAAACAGACCAATATAATGACAAAGTATGCATGTCTGCAGATGTATGTTCATATGGTTACTGTCTGTCCATACTGTCTTTTTTTTTGATGACTGGGTGTGTTTGTAATGACAGGAAGTATGCATATCTGTAGATGTATGTTCATATGACAACTGTGTGTCTGTACTGTCTTTTTTTTGCAATGATGGGGTGTGTTTGTGTGTTCATGTATGCTGCTAATACTGTTACATGTTTTCTATGTATTCTTTTTAACTTAAATTATATTTTAGAGACTCAATGAATGAGGCACTGACTGGAGAGCACTTTAAATTTCGTTGTGCTTGTGACAATGACAATAAAGACCTATTCCTATACCTATTCCTATTGATTTCCTGTAAAGAACAACTTTTAACTTCAGGCAACATACTGCTTTCTTTCTGCACATGTTCAGGATCATTCTTTCTCACACACACACACACACACACACACACACACACACACACACACACACACACACACACACACACACACCTACCTGCAGTCCCTTTTATGGATCACAGAATTCAGTAAGGTCTCTCCTGACCCTCTCCCTTTCTGCTGTGATGCTGTCGGCTCTGAATTAGGGCTCAGCGGCTGGTTGTCTTTGTCATGCTGAATTGCTTCAATGACTCGTTGTCGTCCATCGTCTCCTCGGTGGCCTCACAGTAGTGATAAAGCACAAAACAGGGAAGTTGTTAAGATTAATGTCCATCACCCTTCTCAATGCTCCAAACCGAGCTTTCAGTCTGCCAAAAGTGCATTCAATGACCTTGAACAATGGACACAAGGACAGTCCAAAATGTTGTTCCTGAACAGTGCTTTCACCATTTACATACTGCTTCATTCGGGAGGGAAGTAAAGGATTTGCTGGGTCCCTGAACAGAAATTTATATATTTTTAATTTATTGATATCCATTTTGTCTTTATGTTGAATTTGTTCAAAATTTGAACAAATCACAGGTTGAGATACAGAAACACAGCTGCAAAAAGTGTGGCAAGTGATTAAAAAGTGAGGAGTAAATAAAGTACGTAACACCATCACCTTGCCTTTGTCTGAGTGTCTCCTTCAGACGTGGAAATATTCTTGTGCTACAGTGGTGCTTGAAAGTTTGTGAACCCTTTAGAATTTTCTAAATTTCTGCATAAATATGACCTAAAACATCATCAGATTTTCACACAAGTCCTAAAAGTAGATAAAGAGAACCCAGTTAAACAAATGAGACAAAAATATTATGCTTGGTCATTTATTTATTGAGGAAAATGATCCAATATTACATATCTGTGAGTGGCAAAAGTATGTGAACTTTTGCTTTCAGTATCTGGTGCGACCCCCTTGTGCGGCAATAACTGCAACTAAACATTTCTGGTAACTGTTGATCAGTCCTGCACACCGGTTGGAGGAATTTTTGCCCATTCCCCTGTACAGAACAGCTTCAATTCTGGGATGTTGGTGGGTTTCCTCACATGAACTGCTCGCTTCAGGTCCTTCCACAACATTTCGATTGGATTAATGTCAGGACTTTGACTTGGCCATTCCAAAACATTAACTTTATTCTTCTTTAACCATTCTTTGGTAGAATGACTTGTGTGCATAGGGTCATTGTTTTGCTGCATGACCAACTTTCTCTTGAGATTCAGTTCATGGACAGATGTCCTGACATTTTCCTTTAGAATTTGCTGGTATAATTCAGAATTCGTTGTTCCATCAATGATGGCAAGCCATCCTGGCCCAGATGCAGCAAAACAGGCCCAAACCATGATACCACCACCACCATGTTTCACAGATGGGATAAGGTTCTTATGTTGGAATGCAGCGTTTTCCTTTCTCCAAACATAACGCTTCTCATTTAAACCAAAAAGTTCTATTTTGGTCTCATCCATCCACAAAACATCTTTCAAGTAGCCTTCTGGCTTGTCCACATGATCTTTAGCAAACTGCAGATGAGCAGCAATGTTCTTTTTGGCGAGCAGTGGCTTTCTCCTTGCAACCCTGCCATGCACACCATTGTTGTTCAGTGTTCTCCTGATGGTGGACTCATGAACATTAACATTAGCCAATGTGAGAGAGGCCTTCAGTTGCTTAGAAGTTACCCTGGGGTCCTTTGTGACCTCGCTGACTATTACACGCCTTGCTCTTGGAGTGATCTTTGTTGGTTGACCACTCCTGGGGAGGGTAACAATGGTCTTGCATTTCCTCCATTTGTACACAATCTGTCTGACTGTGGATTGGTGGAGTCCAAACTCTTTAGAGATGGTTTTGTAACCTTTTCCAGCCTGATGAGCATCAACAACGCCTTTTCTGAGGTCCTCAGAAATCTCCTTTGTTCGTGCCATGATACACTTCCACAAACATGTGTTGTGAAGATCAGACTTTGATAGATCCCTGTGCTTTAAGTAAAACAGGGTGGCCACTCACACCTGATTGTCATCCCATTGATTGAAAACACCTGACTCTAATTTCTCATCTCATCTCATCATCTGTAGCCGCTTTATCCTGTTCTACAGGGTCGCAGGCGAGCTGGATCCTATCCCAGCTGACTACGGGCGAAAGGTGGGGTACACCCTGGACAAGTCGCCAGGTCATCACAGGGCTGACACATAGACACAGACAACCATTCACACTCACATTCACACCTACGGTCAATTTAGAGTCACCAGTTAACCTAAACTGCATGTCTTTGGGGGAAACCGGAGCACCCGGAGGAAACCCACGTGGACACGGGGAGAACATGCAAAGTCCACACAGAAAGGCCCTTGCCGGCCACGGGGCTCGAACCCGGACCTTCTTGCTGTAAGGCGACAGCGCTAACCACTACACCACCATGCCGCCTGACTCTAATTTCACCTTCAAATTAACTGCTAATCCTAGAGGTTCACATACTTTTGCCACTCACAGATATGTAATGTTGGATCATTTTCCTCAATAAATAAATGGCCAAGTGTAATATTTTTGTCTCAGTTGTTTAACTAGGTTCTCTTTATCGACTTGTAGGACTTGTGTGAGAATCTGATGATGTTTTAGGTCATATTTCTCATCTCATCTCATCTCATTATCTCTAGCCGCTTTATCCTTCTACAGGGTCGCAGGCAAGCTGGAGCCTATCCCAGCTGACTACGGGCGAAAGGCGGGGTACACCCTGGACAAGTCGCCAGGTCATCACAGGGCTGACACACAGACACAGACAACCATTCACACTCACATTCACACCTACGGTCAATTTAGAGTCACCAGTTAACCTAACCTGCATGTCTTTGGACTGTGGGGGAAACCGGAGCACCCGGAGGAAACCCACGCGGACACGGGGAGAACATGCAAACTCCACACAGAAAGGCCCTCGCCGGACCCGGGGTTCGAACCCAGGACCTTCTTGCTGTGAGGCGACAGCGCTAACCACTACACCACCGTGCCGCCTAGGTCATATTTATGCAGAAATATAAAAAATTCTAAAAGAGTTCACAAACTTTCAAGCACCACTGTATGAGAGGTTATCTGATAAACATCAGTGATGTCGTACTGTAATTAGTGAAGTGTTCTTTAATTAAACCAAGTTCAGAAAAAGTTCTGCAGCACACTCTCAGGAAATAAAGTACATTAAGGGACCTTTAGGGGTACAGTGGCTCGTCACTGGGGCAGATGCTTGGGAACATATATATGTACTTTTTTGGCCCTAAAAAGAGGCACACAGTTACCTTGAGGTCCAATAATGAGCCCTAGGGGGTACATCGGTGTAGATTGGACCTTTGGGGACAGAAATGGACTCCTACTACACCCCTGTTTCTGACAATGTACTGTTGATTATAATGCGGCAAATAAATATTTTAAATAAATCTCATCTCATTATCTCTTGCCGCTTTACCCTGTTCTACAGGGTCGCAGGCAAGCTGGAGCCTATCCCAGCTGACTACGGGTGAAAGACGGGGTACACCCTGGACAAGTCACCAGGTCATCACAGGGCTGACACATAGACACAGACAACCATTCACACTCACATTCACACCTACGCTCAATTTAGAGTCACCAGTTAACCTACCCTGCATGTCTTTGGACTGTGGGGGAAACTGGAGCACCCAGAGGAAACCCACGCAGACACAGGGAGAACATGCAAACTCTGCACAGAAAGGCCCTCGCCAGCCACGGGGCTTGAACCCGGACCTTCTTGCTGTGAGGCAACAGTTCTAACCACTACACCACCGTGCCGCCCCTATTTTAAATAAATATCTTTTGTATTTACCCCTCCTAGAACTGCCACCTTATTGTGATGGAGGGGTTTGTGTGCTTGAATGATCCTAGGAGCTATGTTGTCAGGGGCATTATGCCCCTGTTAGGGTCTCCCAAGGCAGACAGGTCCTAGGTGACAGGCCAGACCAAGAGCAGTTCACCAAACCCCTTATGGATAATAATAGATCAAGGACCGTGACGTTGCCAGGTATGGCGCAGCCAGGGCCCCACCTTGGAGCCAGGCCCAGGGTTGGGGCTTGTATGCGAGTGCCTGGTGGCCGGGCCTTTGCCCACAGGGCCCAGCCGGGCTCAGCCCAAAGCGGTGACATGGGCCTGACCTCCTGTGGGTTCACCACCCACAGAGGTAGCCATAGGGGGCTGGTGCAGTGTGGATTGGGCGGTAGCCAAAGGCAGGGGCCTCGACGACCTGATCCCTGAACATAGCGGCTAGCTGTTGGGACATGGAATGTCACTTCACTGGGGGGGAAAGAGCCTGAGCTTGTGTGGGAGGTTGAGAGGTACTGGCTAGAGATAGTCGGGCTCACCTCCATGCACAGCTTGGGCTCCGGAACCCAGCTCCTCGAGAGGGGCTGGACTCTCCACTTCTCTGGAGTCACCCATGGTGAGCGGCGGCAGGCTGGTGTGGGCTTGCTTATAGCTCCCCAGCTCAGCCGCCATGTGTTGGAGTTTACCCCAGTGAACGAGAGGGTCACCTCTCTGCGCCTTTGGGTCGGGGAGAGGGCTCTTGCTGTTGTTTGTGCCAATACGGGCTGAATAGCAGTATAGAGTATTCGGCCTTCCTGGAGTCCCTGAGAGAGGTACTGAGAGGTGCTCAGACTGGGGAATCCATTGTTCTACTGGGGGACTTCAACGCTCACATGGGTGATGACAGTGACACCTGGAGGGACGTGATTGGGAGGAACGGCCTCCCCGATCTGAACCCAAGTGGTGTTTTGTTATTGGACTTCTGTGCTAGTCATGGTTTGTCCATAACGAACACCATGTTCGAGCATAGGGGTGTCCATAAGTGCACGTGGCACCAGGACACCTTAGGTGGGAGGTTAATGATCGACTTTGTTGTCATTTCATCTGATCTCCGGCCCTATGTCTTGGACACTCGGGTGAAGAGAGGGGTTGAGCTGTCAACTGATCACCACCTGGTGGTGAGTTTGATCCACTGGTGGAGGAGGAAGCTGGACAGACCTGGCAGGCTCAAATGTATGGTGAGGGTCTGCTGGGAATGTCTGGCCGAGCACTCTGTCAGGGAGGTCTTTAACTCTCACCTCCAGGAGAGCTTCTCCCAGCTTCTGAGGGAGGCCGGGGACATTGAGTCTGAGTGGACCATGTTCTCTACCTCCATTGTAGACACGGCTATTCAGAGCTGTGGCTGCAAGGTCTCCAGTGCCTGTTGTGGCAGCAATCCCCGAACCCGGTGGTGGACACTGGAAGTAAGGGATGCCATCAAGCTGAAGAAGGAGTCCTATCAGGCCATGTTGACCTCCGGGACACCTGAGGCAGCTGATGGGTATTGGCAGGCCTGGCATGCTGCAGCTCGGGCAGTTGCGGAGGCAAAAACTCCAAACTGGAAGGAGTTCAGTGAGGCCATGGAGGAGGACTATCAGTTGGCCTCAAAGAAATTCTGGCAAACCATCTGGCACCTCAGGAGGGGGAAGCAGTACTCTGCCAACACTGTTTACAGTGCGGGTGGGGACCTGTTGACCTCAACTGGGGACATTGTTGGGCGGTGGAAGGAATACTTCAAGGATTTCCTCAATCCCACCATCACGTTTTCCATTGAGGAAGTGGAGGCTGATGACTCAGAGGTGGACTCATCCATTACCCAAGCCAAAGTCACTGAGGTGGTTTGCAAGCTCCTCGGTGGCAAGGCACCGGGGGTGGATGAGATCTGCCCTTAGTATCTCACATCTCTGGATGTTGTGGGGCTATCTTGGCTGACACGCCTCTGCAACATCACGTGGCGGTCGGGGACAGTGCGCCTCTGGAGTGGCAGACTGGAGTGGTGGTCCCTCTTTTTAAGAAAGGGGACCGGAGAGTGTGCTCAAATTATAGGGGAATCATACTTCTCAGCCTCCCTGGGAAGGTTTACTTCAGGGTACTGGAGAGGAGAATTCAGCCAATAGTCAAACCTCAGATCCAGGAGGAACAATGCGGTTTTCGTCCTGGTCACGGAACACTGGACCAGCTCTATACCCTTCTTAGGGTGCTCGAGGGTTCATGGGAGTTTGCCCAACCAGTCCACATGTGCTTTGTGGATCTGGAGAAGGCATTCAACCATGTCCCTCATGGTATTCTGTGGGGGGTGCTTCTGGAGTATGTGGTTCGGGGTTCTTTGCTAAGGGCTGTCCGGTCCCTATACAAACGGAGCAGGAGTCTGGTTCGCATTGCCATCAGTAAGTCAGTCCTGTTCCCAGTGCATGTTGGACTCCGGCAGGGCTGCCCTTTGTCACCGGTTCTGTTCATAATTTTTATGGACAGAATTTCTAGGCGCAGCCAGGGGCTGGAAGGAATCCTGTTTGGGAACCACAGGATTTTATCTCTGCTTTTTGTGGATGATGTTGTCCTGTTGGCTTCTTCAAACCAGGACCTTCAGCATGCACTGGGGCAGTTTGCAGTTGAGTGTGAAGCGGCTGGGATGAGAATCAGCACCTCCATGTTCGAGGCCATGGTTCTTGACCAGAAAAGGGTGGCTTGCCCTCTCCAGGTTGGTGGAGATGTCCTGCCTCAAGTGGAGGAGTTTAAGTATCTCAGGATCTTGTTCACGAGTGAGGGAAAGGTAGAGCGTGAGATCGACAGGCAGATCGGTGCAGCCTCCGCAGTGATGCGGTCGCTTTACCAGTCCATCGTGGTGAAGAAGGAGCTGAGCCAAAAGGCGAAGCTCTCGATTTACTGGTCGATCTACGTTCCAACTTTCACCTATGGTCATGAGCTTTGGGTAATGACCGAAAGAACAAGATCGTGGATACAAGCGGTCGAAATGAGTTTCCTTCACAGGGTGGCTGGGCACTCCCTTAGAGATAGGGTGAGACACACAGTCACTCGGGAGGAGCTCAGAGTAGAGCCGCTACTCCTCCACATCAAGAGGAATCAGCTGAGGTGGCTCGGGCATCTCTTTCGGATGCCTCCTGTATGCCTCCCTAGGGAGGTGTTCCAGGCATTTCCCCCTGGGAGGAGGCCCCGGGGAAGACCCAGGACACGCTGGAGGGACTATGTCTCTTGGCTGGCCTGGGAACGCCTCGGTGTTCTTCCAGAGGAGCTGGCTGAGGTGTCTGGGGAAAGGGAAGTTTGGGCTTCCATGCTCAGACTGCTGCCTCCACGACCTGGCCCTGGATAAGCAGACGAAGACAAGACGAGACGATCTTTTGTATTTAATATATTTAAAAAAAATAAAACTAAGCAATTAATCAAAAAATATTGCCAGATTAATCAATTATCAAAATGATCAGTAGTTTCAGCCCTAAATATATTTTAAAATAAAGAGTGATAAACTACACTGCACATATCACAACACTTCACAAGTCTCACACCATCACTCTGGTCTCAAATGAAACAGTAACTAATCATACATTTCCCACATCATTATCATGGCCTCTTCACTGGGTGGACATTTCTTCATGATTTTGTTTTTCAAGCAGAAAACCAGGACATCGTCATCACAGTCCAGTGCAAGTTCTTTTCCAGCTGTGAAAATGTCATTATCTACATGTCTATATTCAGCTAATCCAAAATATTGGAAAATAATCATTAAGTTACTTTAATATTGTGATACTTGGATTAATTTACTGACTACATTTTTAACACGTAATTAGTATTGTAGTGGAATATACTTTTAAAATAACAATCACAACCCTGTCTTTCATTCCATTTCCCTACATCAGTAAATGAATAGTTCAGTCAGAGATGGTTTATATGTTCAGAGAAAACCTCCTCTTTCTTGTTCTGTTCTCATAACCCAGAGGATTTGTGGACGGCTGTTTCACGGGTTCTGTCCATGCAGTGATGCACTGAGGGAAGCCTTGAGCTCAGTGAAACCCTCACTCTCAGTTCCTCGACTGTGGACTCCATGACAGGTCACTGTACACACACAGGGCCACGTGGACTGGAACTGTGTTTGAAGCTGTGTGTCTTGTTTATCCAAAGGGTGTGTATCGTGGGAGTGTTGGATGTAGCAAAGACCTCTGTAGCACATTTTGTTGCCTCTTTTCCTCAGTATAGTGGGAGAGTAACTGTATATTTTTGTGTAAACAAGTAAAAAGTCTTGTAGAAAGGTTCAAACCAGCACTATTATGGCTATATCCTCCATTGCAGAAAGCTGCCTCATGTAAACAAAGATGATCATAGTGTATCTTCTGACATTACAAGCCAACATCTCTGTTTTCCCTGTAGACACATCAGTGCTGAAAACTGAGTTTCTGAACATCTTCACCCTGGAAGAAATCTTGCAAAAGGCCCGTTTTCAGTTTGTGTATGGACAAAATGTCAAAACACACAGAAAAAGCCACATTTTAAAAAAATTCCTGTGTACATGTGGACGAGGCCTTTAGGGTTCCAGATGTAACGGCTCTCTAGCAGTGTACAGTGATCCAGTCATGTGATTGTTGGAATTTGGACATGTGTGATGTGAACATGTTTTCCTACAAAGCCAAAAGCAAACCTCAACTTCCATAAAGACATGCATCACACCCCGCTCTGCACCACACTCCCATCCAACCTCGAGCATCGATTATTTTGTCCTTGGTGCAAAGTGCTGTGTTTGGCAGAAACCCAATACTGCTCATTCCCCTGAGAACACCGTCCTCACTGTGAAGCATGGTGGTGGTAGTGTTATGTTGTGGAGATGTGTTTTATCAGCAGGGAAACTATCGTCAATCATGGTCCTCCAAATGAGGGTGTAATAATAATAGAAAGTGAAATGAAACTGCAAACGTTATCAAATAAGGAATTACAGAACAGGAAGGGGCAGCACGGTGGTGTAGTGGTTAGCGCTGTTGCCTCACAGCAAGAAGGTCCGGGTTTGAGCCCCGGGGCCGGCGAGGGCCTTTCTGTGCGGAGTTTGCATGTTCTCCCCGTGTCCGCATGGGTTTCCTCCAGGTGCTCCGGTTTCCCCCACAGTCCAAAGACATGCAGGTTAGGTTAACTGGTGACTCTAAATTGAGCGTAGGTGTGAATGTGAGTGTGAATGGTTGTCTGTGTCTATGTGTCAGCCCTGTGATGACCTGGCGACTTGTCCAGGGTGAACCCCGCCTTTCGCCCGTAGTCAGCTGGGATAGGCTCCAGCTTGCCTGCAACCCTGTAGAACAGGATAAAGCGGTTACAGATAATGAGATGAGATGAGAACAGGAAGTAATGACTGGATCAGTGACTGTAATAAACTGAGTCCTGGTGCAGTCATAATAAACACACACTAAACGCACACCATGGTCATGTGCAGGGTCAGCCTGAGACAGTGGGTTTCAGTGTTCTGTCCACAGGACAACAGAGAAAATGGAGGTTTAAAAATATTTTCTGAAGAGGTTCATTTGTCAGAAACCCAAACTGGTGTGTTTAACTAAACCTGAGACTAAAACAGAGAATTTAAATGGCGCTTTGGGAAATCTCTGGATGTGTAGATGCCGAGTTCTCCACAGCTCAGAGTGAACCTGATAAACACATTAGTGATGAGGTGACAGAACGTCGAATTGACATGTCTCTGTCTGTCTCTCAGCCTGACAAGGAAAGGAAGTATTTCACCCTCCTGTAGTACACGCTACTCCTCACAGCTGAGTCCCATTTCCCCCTCAGCTGTCTCCGAGGTTTTAGACTTTTTCAGATTCAGCTGCACGTGCAGTTTTGTGTTGGAAAAATCATTTAAACGTTTTAGTGATATGTTCCAGGTGAATGTAAAAGGTTTATAAGGTGTTGTTTTGACCTGAGCAGGACAGAAGGTGTTACATCAGGAGTATGTGAGCGAGTCCTAATCCTCCAGATCAATTGTCCACTCGGCACCAGTATTGACCTGCGGCTTCCTGCAGCTCGGCTCAATAACACTCCGGCTGTGTGATTCTGAGTATCGACAGGTGAAAGGAGGATTAGGATTGAGCTGTGTGTGTGTGTGTGTGTGTGTGTGTGTGTGTGTGTGTGTGTGTGTGTGTGTGTGCCTTAAAATGTATTGGTATTGACCACCCACACCTCTACAAACCCAGCACAGCATTTCAGAGAAAAAAAAGACAATAATGAAATGCAGGAAAGAGAGAGAGATGGGGAGGGGAGGAGAGAGAGCGAGACATGGGGAGGGGAGAAGAGAGAGAGAGATGGGGAGGTGAGGAGAGATAGAAAGAGACAGAGACAGACAGACAGAGACAGACATGGGGAGGGGAGGGGAGGGGAGGGAGAGAAAGAGACAGAGACAGACATGGGGAGGGGAGGAGAGGGAGAGAAAGAGATGCAGACAGACAGACATGGGGAGGAGAGAGAGAAAGAGACAGAGACAGGCATGGGGAGGGGAGGAGAGGGAGAGACACAGACAGACAAACATGGGGAGGGGAGAGAGAGAGAGAGAGACAGACAGACAGACAGACAGACAGACAGACAGACAGACATGGGGAGGGGAGGAGAGGGAGAGACACAGACAGACAAACATGAAGAGGGGAGGAGAGGGAGAGACAGACAGACAGACATGGGAGAAGAGAGACAGACAGATATGGGAGAGGGGAGAGACAGACAGACAGACAGACAGACAGACATGGGGGAGGGGAAGAGAGAGAGAGACTTGACTTAAGAAAACCTTTATTAAACAAAAAGAAGAGATAGTGATACAACCATCAACGTACCGACAGTGAACAGGGGAACAGCTCATCACCCTCGCTGTGAGGACTGTGGAATACAGTTATGTTTGGATTTTGGGTTTAATTGGCCAGGCTTTTTGGGATTGATCACCATCAACAACACCTGCATGTCCATTAACTTCAATACACCAACTATCTAACAAGAACGTAACGTCAAACATCAGAGAAATGTGTGTTCCATGAAGCTTCACATCCAGTGAGAGAGAATTCATGAAGTCCTGAAAGCAGTCGACCCAACTGCATGACGAGGGCCTCACAGACTATTCTGTAAAGAATATAGTTGAGCTGTATTGATGGTGTAACACGGACCCATTTGAACGTAACACAGTTTTCCGGTTCTGCTACAGTAAACATGTTGAACGTGACTCCGCTCTTCGTCTTGTTCTTATAGTTAACACACAGTATAGTGATAACATAACATGGTGTCAGAAGTGTGGCAGTAGAACAACGTTAAGACAAATTACCCCTGACAACAAAAGAAGAAGAAAAAGATGACGGAAGGACAATGGATAATGAGTGAGCACGGCAGCAGCAGGTGGTACAGCTACAGTTAGCCCCGCAGTTAAACCCATCAGGCAAGTTTGACTTCTCGAATCCTAATGATTGGCCGAGATGGATGAAGCGGTTTGAACGCTACAGAATAGCGTCAGGGCTGGACAAGTGGTCAGAGGAGTTTCAGGTGAATGCTTTTATGTACGCAGCTGGTGACGATGCCGAAGATATCCTCAATGTTTTTTCTCTGACAGAAGCAGAGAAAAAGTCTTACAAGTCGGTCATGGAGGTGTTTGAGAAACACTGCATCAGCAAACGGAATGTTATCTTCAAAAGAGCATGCTTCAATCATTGGATTCAAGAACCAGGTGAGAGTGTTGAGTCTTTCATAACTGCTGTATACACGTTCGCAGAACACTGTCAGTTCGGAACTCTGAGAGAAGAGTTGATAAGAGACAGAATAGTGGTCGCTGACGCAATATACAAAAAACACAGTAAAGGACAGAAAGGGATAAAAGAGAAAACAGACAGCCAATCAGCAGGATGTGGCAGATGTGGAAACACTAAGAGACACCTCTGGAAAGACTGTCCTGCCCGTGAGGCAGAGTGTAGGAAATGCCATAAAAAAAGGACATTTTGCAAAAAAAATGCAGGTCAGTCAAGGGTGTGCATGATATTAAACAGGAGTAAGTGGGGAGTCAAGAGGAGGAGGAATTTGTTTTTTTGGGAGAAGTGTGCTCAGAGGAAGAGGAGGAATGGATTGGTGTGTTGCAGTTGAATGGTGAGGAGACTGCATTCAAACTGGATATGGGAGCAGCAGTTACTGCAATCCCAAACAGCACTTATTCCAGCAAAATACACGGAGCACAGCCAGCCTCATAAGGTGTTGTATGGACCAGGACATCACAGACTGGATGTTAAAGGATGTTTTGAGGGGAACCTGACCTTCAAAGAGAGAGCAACTAAACAATTTGTGGATGTTGTTAGAACTGTCAAAGCCTCTTTTAAGTCTCCTGACAATAATGGCTCTCAAACTGGTGAAGCATGTCAATACAGTGGGAGCCCAACAGGTGGGCTTCAAAGCTCAGTTCCCCACCATATTTTCTGGATTAGGGAAATTAAAGGAGCCCTACACAATCGCGCTGGAACCAGATGCGGTCCCATATGCCCTGTCATTTCTGTGCCGCATGCCTCTCCCTCTGCATGACAATGTGAGAGCAGAGCTGAACCGCATGGACAGTATGGGTGTGATCTCCAAAGTGACACAACCCACACCATGATGTGCTGGCATGGTCGTAGTGCCCAAGCCTTGTGGGAAAATATCGATACGACTGTGTGTGGACTTAACACACCTAAATAAGTGGGTCCTGAGAGATACATTCTCCCTGCAGTAGACCATACATTTGGAATGCTTGCTGGGGTGAAAGTCTTCACAAAACTGGATGCAACCTCTGGCTTCTGGCAGATCCCGTTGTCTGAAGAAAGCAAGCTCCTGACAAGTTTCATCACCCCGTTCAGGCGATATGCATTTAATCACTTGCCATTCAGAATTTCATCCACCCCAGAACACTTCCAGCGCTGCATGTCTCAGATGCTGGAAGGTTGTGCAGGCGTTGTGTGTCATGCCGATGGCATACTGGTGTATAGTGAGAACAGGGCCCAGCAAATTGAGAGACTGTGTCAGATCTTAAAGAAACTTCAGGAAGAGGGACTCACATTAAATGGAGAGAAATCTGAGTTCCTCAAAGACAGCATAATATTCCTGGGCCACCATGTCACTGCAGATGGTGTGACACCAGACCCAGGCAAGATCAGAGCGATGCAAGAGATGCCCGAACCAACTGATGTTGAAGGTGTGAAAAGAGTGATGGGAATGGTCAACTACCTCAGTAAGTTTTTGCCCCACCTCGCATCATACATGTGCCCGATCAAAGACCTGCTCTGTGGAAAGAACGAGTGGTGTTGGGAAGCGCCCCAGAAGGAGGCATTTCAAAGACTGAAAATGGAACTGAGGTCCCCACAAGTGTTGGCTGTCTATTCACCAACAGCTGAAATGTGCATGTCTGCTGATGCCTCATTATTTGGACTGGGGGGAGTCTTGGCCCAACAGCAACCAGATGGAACATGGAAACCCATTGCTTTCATCTCTAGAGCTATGTCAGACACTGAAAACCATTATGCACAGATAGAGAAAGAAGCTTTGGCAGCTACGTGGGCAAGTGAGCGTCTGTCATCCTACCTCCTGGGACTGCGGTTCAGATTGGAGACAGACCACAAGCCACTAGTGCCATTGCTAAGCACCGAGGCTGTCGACAAACTTCCTCTGAGAGGGCTGAGATTCAGGCTGAGGCTGCTGAGGTTCTCTTTTGACATCGTGCACATGCCCAGTAAGCACTTAATAACCACAGACACTTTATCAAGGGCCCCTGTGGTGCATACTTTCACACAGGAGGAAAAGGAGAATGAGGCAGATGTCAAAGTGTTTGTGGATGTAGTCACTCAGAGCCTTCTGGCCACAGAATCCAGACTAAAGGTAATCAAAGAGAAACAGAAAGCTGACCCTGTCTGTGCAAAGCCAATTAGATACTGTGAGACTGAATGGCCAGAAAGGCATGCGCTCCCCTCTGAGCTGGCCCCCTTCTGGCCTGAAAAAAAACCCCTTACCTTGGCTGGACAGCTACTTCTCAGAGGTCAAAGGATCCTGATTCTGCACTGCATGAGATGGGAGATCCTTCATGATCTTCATAGTGGGCACCAAGGTATTGTCAAGTGCAGAGCAAGGGCTCGCCAGTCAGTCTGGTGGCCAGGACTGTCTGTGCATATCAGTCAGCTGGTGGAAAACTGCAGCATGTGCTCACAGCATAGGGCAGAACAGAGAGAGCCCTTGCTGACCACACCCATGCAAGAGAGACCCTGGCAATGAGTCAGCTCAGATTTATTCTTCTGGGAGAAAAAGTCATACCTTCTCATAGTGGACTACTTTTCACACTACATAGAGGTAGCCCACCTCAAGGTAGATTCTGCTGACATGGTTGTGGCTGCCCTCAAGGATGTATTCAGCTGTCATGGGATACCAGAGACTGTAATGTCGGGTAATGGGCTGCAGTACAGCTGTTCACTTTTCAAGGACTTTGCCACTGAGTATGGATTTACTCATGTCAAAAGCAGCCCTAGATACCCACAGGCCAATGGGGAGGCAGAGCGGGCAGTGGCGACAGTAAAAGGACTGTGGAAAGGGGGAGGAGACAAAGCAAAGGCGCTGCTGACATATCACACTACACCCTTGGAGAGTGGCTACTCCCCAGCACAAGTCCTCATGGGAAGACAAATTTGCTCCAACATACCACAACTTCTAGCAGCACTGTGTCCCTGGTGGCCGAACATCAGAGGGTTCCAAAAGTCTGAAAAGCAAGCAAAGCAAAACCAACAATGCCACTGCAACTTGCGTCACAGAGCTCATCCCCTACTGCAGCTGCAGCCTGGTCAAAATGTGTGGCTGCTGAGAGAGAAGAAACAAGGGACTGTTCAGAAGGTGACAACACCCAGGTCTTACATCATACACACTGATGGACAGGTCAGATGAAACCACACACACATGCGCTCAGCAGAAGATACACAGCCCCAGACATCAACACCTGACAACTGACACACCTGATATGACCCCAGAGCCAGGTAACACTGTTACATCCACTCACACAATCAAAGACACAAACAACCACAAACATACAGATGCAACTAACACATATGTGACATCCTCAGGCCGAGTGTCACGTCCTCCTGTGCATCTGGATTTGCAAGAGACTTGTAACAGTTCCTGATGTGGATGGAGCACAGAAGCACGGCAAGTGAGAGTTGAAGGTTAAACCCAAGCACTTTATTCAGCATTTCAGCTTTCTTGCTTTCACTCACTTGCACACATGCATTGTGGTCAGGGAGAGAGCTCCCTTTCTCTGCTCTCTCCGTCCTTTTATGCTCCATCCCTGAAACACACACACACACACACACACACTTGACAGCAGGTGGAATGACTTAGCCATTTACCTTCCCCGGCCCCGCCCTCCATTCACAGACTGCTGCTTGGCCACACCCCCGCTGCCACATACCCCCACTGCCCAACTCAGGCCGGGGAGCCGTCCAGCCTGAAGCTGACTCCCCCCCCGATGGGACAGGAAGTCCGCCACCACCATCTGTGCCCCCGGCCTGTGGATCACCTCGAATTTAAATGGCTGGAGAGCGAGATACCAATGGGTGATCTGCGCATTGGCATCCTTCATGCGGTGAAGCCACTGGAGGGGTGCGTGGTCCGAACAGAGAGTGAAAGGGTGCCCCAGCAGGTAGTATCAGAGGGAGAGGACTGCCCACTTGATGGCAAGACACTCCTTCTCAATTGTGCTGTACTTGCTTTCACGCATCGACAGCTTCCGGCTGATGTACAGCAAGGGGTGCTCCTTGCCCTCCACCTCCTGGGACAAAAAGGTTCCCAGCCCTCTGTTTGATGCATCAGTCTACAAAATAAAGGGGAGAGAGAAGTCAGGGGAGTGTAAAAGTGGCCCCCCACACAGTGCAGCTTTTACCTCAGAGAAGGCCTGTTGGCACTGCTCTGTCCACTGGACCGGACCTGGAGCCCCCTTTTTAGTGAGGTCAGTTAGCAGGCTGCTGACATCTGAATAATTAGGTAGAAACCTCCAATAGTAGCCAGCCAGCCCCAAGAACCATCTCACCTCCTTTTTGGTTTTGGGCCTCGGGCAGGCCGCAATCGCTGCGGTCTTGTTAATTTGGGGACGCACCTGCCCATGACCCAAGTGGAACCCCAGATACCGTACTTCCACCCGCCCAATCGCACACTTTTTCAGGTTAGCTGTGAAGGCCGTTTGCCTCAGCGACTTTAGAACAGCCCTCAAGTGTTCCAAGTGCCGCGGCCGATCATGACTGTAGATTATTATGTTATCTTAGATAGGCGGCTGCATAGGCAACGTGAGGGTGGAGGACCCTGTCCATAAGCCGCTGGAATGTAGCGGGTGCCCCAAACAACCCAAAAGGGACCGTGACAAATTGGTGTAAACCAAATGGTGTGGAAAAGGCCATTTTCTCTTGGGATAGAGGAGTCAAGGAGATCTGCCAATACCCCTTTGTTAGATCCGGTGTCAAATAAAAGCGAGCAGCGCCTAACCGATCAAGCAAACTCATCAACGTGAGGCATTGGGTATGCATCAAATTTAGACACCGCATTGACCTTTCAATACTCCACACAGAACCAGACCGACCCGTCAGTCTTGGGAACCAGGACCACTGGGCTGCTCTAGTCACTGTGGGACTCCTCGATTATGCCCATTTTGAGCATGGCCTTGAGTTCGTCCCGAACCACCTTTTTCTTGTGTTCGGGCAAGCGGTAAGGGCGGCTACACACTACCACCCCCGGGGGTGTTTCGATGTGGTGTTCTATGAGGTGGGTATGACCAGGAAGGGGCGAGAACACGTCAGAAAATTCCTTTTGCAACTTGGTTACCTCTGTGGGTTGGGCTGGTGAGAGGTGGTCTCCACAAGGGACCAGAGTGGTCTGAGATATTATCTTTTTCACCTCCAGCCCCAGCTCCGCCTTCTCCGGGACTACCAATGCCAACACTACGGGGACCCCCTCATTCCAGCATTTTAAAAGGTTGAGGTGGTACATTTGCAGTGCCCCACCCCTATCCATTCACCTCACCTCACCTCATAGTCAATGACCCTGATTCGCCATGTGACCTCGAAGGGCCCTTGCCACTTGGCAACTAATTTGGAGCTCGATGTGGGCAATAATACAAGCACTTTGTCTCCTGGTGTGAACTCTCTAAGGCGCGTGCCCCTGTCATACAGCCGGCTTTGACATTCTTGTGCCTGCCGAAAATTCTCCTGGGTTAGGTGCGTGAGGGTGTGGAGTTTTGCACGCAGATCAAGAACATACTGGATTTCATTTTTACTAGGTGAAAGTCCCTCCTCCCAATTTTCCCGTAGCACGTCCAGAATGCCACTCGGCTTATGCCCATATAATAATTCAAAGGGAGAAAATCCCGTGGAGGCTTGCAGGATCTCTCATACTGCAAATAACAGAGGCTCGAGCCACTTATCAAGTCAAGTCAAGTCAACTTTATTGTCAAATATGCTATGCATGCTTGACATACAGCACAGATGAAATATCAGTCCTCTCTGACCCATGGTGCAAACTGGCAATGCAATAAATAAAAATAGAATAATTGAAAAAACAAACAATATAAACACTCTAGATAGGAACTAGACATAGACTTAACACTCAAACAATATAAACAGTATAAATAAACAGTATAAACACTAGATAAGAACAAGACAGACTAAACACTCAAACAGACAATATAAACAGTATAAACACTCTAGATATGAACTAGACTAAACACTCATACACACACACACACACACACACACACACACACACACACACATAAATTGGTACAAATAACCAAACAGTCAAGGGCACTTGAGGTATAGCAGGTAAACATGAAACATGAAATAAGCAGTATAAACAAACTAGCAGCAAACTTATCCCAATTACGCGCATTTTCACTTACGAATTTCCGGATTATGTTTTTGAGTGTTTGGTTAAATCGTTCTACTAAGCCATCCATTTGTGGGTGATAGACACTGGTGCGGATAGACTTAATCCCCAATAACCCATACAGTTCACGCAGTGTGCATGACAAACGTAGTGCCTTGGTCTGTCAGGATTTCTTTCAGAATCCCGACCCGGGAGATAAAGCAGAAGAGCACTTCTGCAATACTGTGTGCTGAGATATTGCAGAGAGGCACTGCTTCCAGATATCGCATTGCATAGTCCACTAGAACTAAAATAAAGCGATACCCCTGTGCTGACCGATCTAATGGCCCGACGAGATCCATCCCAATTCACTCAAATGGGGTCTTGATTAGAGGAAGAGGGCGCAACAGCGCTTTTGGAGTGGCCGTGGGATTTACTAATTGGCATTCACAGCATGCCACACACCACCGACAGACATCCTCGTGAATCCCTAGCCAATAGAACCAGGCCATTATTTGGGCTAGTGTTTTGTCCTGCCCTAATTCTCCAGCCATGGGATTAAAGTGAGCCACATGGAATACGAGTTCCCTACGGCTCTTTGGGATTAACAACTGGGTTACTCGTTCATTAGTTTGAGTGTCCTGGGTCACTCGGTACAATCTATCTTTAAGAATAGCAAAATCCGTGAAGGTTGGTGCTGCGCTTGGCTGAAGAGTTTGACCATCGATTACTCTCACTTGGTCAAACACATGCCACAGAGTCTTGTCTCACGACTGCTCTAATGGGAAATCCCCAAGGGAATCCCTGAGAGAGGGAGGAGGAGCGGGCTCCTCCCCACTCTGACGCGGTGTTGATGTAGACGGCTCTGTGACAGCTTCTTCAGCCAATGCCACACCGGGATCTTCCTATGACCTACTAGTGCAGGACCCACTACGTGTTAAATATTCCATTCGTTTTTTAAACCCTGGCCAATCAGTACCCAAAATCAACAAGTGGGTGAGACGAGGACTAACCGCTGCTTTTACTCTCTGCTTTTGGCCCTGGAATAGAATATGGACAGACACTAGAGGGTAATGGTGAACATCCCCGTGTGCACACAACACTTTCACCACTTGTGCTCCCCCCAATGCCTCACCTTGCACCAGGCATTGGTGAATTGAGGTCTGATTACAACCGGAATCCACCAAAGCATGATATGTATCCCTTTGAATACTCACCAGTATGCGATACGCTCCGGCCCGATTGGGGGCGGTTTCTGGCGCATCGGGGATCCAGATTACAGCACCCACCTCCCTTGCGGAGCTCTGACTCTGGAGATGCTCCGATTCCCTGCCGCGCCAGCACACCGGCCCAGGCTTTCACTCCACACTGGTGCTATGGGTGTCACTCACCTGAGGGGGAGACAACACAGACACAGAAGAGGGAGATGGGAGGACACCACGGGTGTGATGGGCCGGCTGGGGAGGAGCCAGCCGCTGCCTCCATGGCAGGGGAATGGGGTGGAGAGGGGGCGAGAGACGGGGTAAAGAGAGAGAGAAGAGAAATGAGGGGAGACGCCTCATCTGCTTGCCGTCGAAGCCGCCTCCAGATGGTCCTCCACCAGCTCGATGGCTCGCTCCAGTGACGCCGGGCGATGACACTGGACCCATTCTGCCATTCCTTCTGGAAGTCAAGAGGCAAACTGTTCCAGTGCCACCAGATTGATGATCTTGTCAGTGTCGTGGTCTTCTGCCCTTAGCCACCACCGGCAGGCGTCCCGGAGTTGCTGGCCGAATGCAAACGGCCGGCCGACCTCCTCCAATGCCAGCCTCTGGAAATACTGGAGATGTTGCTCCGGGGAGCGGCCAAGACGCTGGAGGATGGCTTTCCTCAGGTCAGCGTAGACCAGCTGGCTGTCAGCAGGGAGCTGCTGCACTGCGAGCTGCACCTCGCCAGTTAGGAGAGGGAGAAGGCACGCCACGCGCTACTCCAGCGGCCACCCCCACATCTCGGCTGCTTGCTCAAAAAGAGCGAGGAACGCTTCTGGATCATCCTGCGCTCCCATCTTCATGAGGGTGGTGGCAGCGGTGGTCGATGCCCCTGCTGACATGAGCAGGTGCCGGAACACCTGGTGATCTTCCTGCTGGGCCAGCATCAAGGCTTCGAAGCATTGCTCCTGCTCCTTTCGGAGGGTGATCAGCGCTTGATGCTGGTTCTGCTGGGTGGTAGCGAGGGCAAGGATGAGCTCTTCGAATGGGGAGGATTCCATGGGGTGGTTCCCTTCTGTGCTCCTGGGTTTCAGCACCACTGTAACAGTTCCTGATGTGGGTGGAGCACAGAAGCATGGCAGGCGAGAGTTGAAGGTTAAACCCAAACACTTTATTCAGCTTTTCAGCTTTCTTGCTTTCACTCACTCACATGCGTTGTGGTCAGGGAGAGAGCTCCCTTTCTCTGCTCTCTCTCTCCTTTTATGCTCCACCCCTGTAACAGACAAACACACACACAATTGACAGCAGGTGGAATGACTTAGCCACTTACCTTCCCTGACCCTGCCCTCCATTCACAGACTGCTGCTTGGCTACGCCCCCGCTGCCACAAGACTGTTGTAAGAGACTGTTGGGGGGATAAAAGGAAAAAAAGAAAAAAGAGAAATGTGTTCTATTATACTGTGAACACATAGAAATATGTTCTATGTGTTATCTATTGGTGCTGTGTGAGATGGCTGCCCCTCCAGTAGCTCTGTAGTTTTTAGCTCTTTAAACCTCTTTTTTCCACCCTTTTATTTTTCTGCTCTTCTTACGAAGACATAGTGTGGTTTTTTTTCTCATATCACATGGATATTTTTAACTTTAACATGCAACCAGGAGCCAGTTTTCTCGCTTTTTCGAGAGAGGAGCTGCTGGCCCTGAAAACAATGGGCCGAGCCGGGATACGACACCCCATACCGGCGGAGCTGAGGAGGAGACCCAGGGGCTGCAAAGCCGGGGCTAAGCTAAAGGCTAGGCTAGCAGGCAACTGGTGGCGCTACAAACCATCCATTCCCTCCGTTATCATGGGGAATGTGAACTTGCTGCCAAATAAGGTCGACGAGCAATCCGCACTGAACAACCAGCAGATTTACCAGGAGAGCAGCTTATTTATCTTTATGGAGACATGGCTAACACACCTCGTACCAGATGCTAACGTGGACCTGTGGGGATTCACTGCTCTGAGAGCTGACAGAGACACTAAAGCATGCAGGAAAGGCAAAGGTGGGGGACTCATCATTTACATGAACAACCACTGGTGTAACCCGGGACATATGTGACCCCTCACTGAATCCAGGGACACATGTCGGCCAAAATGAATCCGAGATAATCACAAAAGAAGCATTTTTTTTTCGAAATTTGTGATTTTTGTTTTTTTCCATCATGTGCAAGTTGAGATCTTGAAGAATGCAATCAATATTTCAGATAATAGATTGTTTTGTTGGAAAAGCATACATTTTTGTTGCAAATTGTCTCGTTTTTGTCAGGACTGTAGCCTGCTGGGGGCTGTGGGTAAATTACCATATGGGCCATTCACATGAAGATTTAAGTCATTTGGTTTTTTTTCCGCGAATCAGCTGTATGATCCGAGTTGAGCACATGGCTACTTAACCTGCATACAGGCGTGTGATTTCACTATGGAATGAGTTACTAAACAGAGTGCAGAGGAGCTGACACACCGCGAAGCAAACAGACACACGGTATTTACATCGGAGATAACCATTTCTAGCAAAAAAAAAACGCAACCTCATTTTCCAGATTGAATGGAATACTTGAATGATTGGATGATACACGGACCGTTCTAGGATTACATTCCATCGGAGGCATTGGTGTGTGTAAGGCGCCGTTTCTCTTTCTGATGGGGTGAGTTTATTAATCTAAGGCTGTGTGGTTATTTTTGCATGTAACGGAGAGTGTTGTGGTTTGGTTAAGCCTAGGTCACAACCGGACGTACGATTTTTTGGCCATGTGATTTTTGGCGTTTCCCAAATCGCTGCGTTTTTTTGTTGTTCACGGAGAAAGACGCGCGTTGGCCGTAAGTTTGTCTTGCAACCTGAAAAAAACGTAAGCGCCTGTAGAGTTTGTTTGACATGACAACGAACCTCTGCAGCTCGAAAATCAGCACATCACACGCGCGCTCTCGTGCTTTTCAAGCGCACTCTCGTGCGTTTCACGCGCGCTCTCCGTGCGTTTCTTGCGTTTTTTGCATGTAGACCGGCTGTAGGAGCACGTACTGTACGGCCGGTTGTGACCGAGGCTTTACATGAAACTAGTGTTGTGTTAGTTGTGTCATCATCGTGCTATCTTTCTTTCTTACGGTGTGAGTAATTTTTCAACCACAAAACGTTAAAGTATACTTTAGGATTTATTTTTGTACTTCATAATTGTGTTGGGCATACTTTGCATGGAAGGAAAATTGACGTGGTGATCTTTGTTTACATGAAAGTAGTATCGTGCTAGCTCGTAGGGGGTAGGGCTTTCCTTAATGTCATGCAAATGAGCACCATTATGTGCCCGCCCTACACCCAGAGTAGCTGAGATGGAAAACTTTGAGGGCGATTTTCTCCCTTTTCTGTTTTAAGAGGTATACAGTTTCAAAAGGCCACACATTCTTCAAATATTGTCAGATCTCCACATGGAAGGCATCATTGGAAAGCTTAGAAACTGTACTTTCTGAATCTGTCAATAACTCAAAATGCCCCCGGGCAGACATGTGTCCCTGGATTCTGTGATCTGCCACATATGTCTTCTAAAGACAATCTTATGTTGCCCGGACTTGGAGCTGCTAGCCGTTTGCCTGCAGCCATATTATCTGCCAAGGAAGTTCAGTCATGTGATCATCTGTGTTTACATCCCTACGAGGGCAGACGCAGCCACTGCATGTGAGAGGATTCACTCTGTCACAGCAAGGCTGCAGACACAGCACCCTGAGGCATTTATCATCATTTCTGGGGACTTTAATCATGCTACTTTGGACTCTACTTTAGCTGCTTTTTACCAGGTTGTGGATTGTCCAACAAGGAACAACAGGACAATTGGCCTGCTGTATGCTAATGTGAGGGATGCATACAGAGTCACACCCCTCCCCCCACTAGGGAAGTCTGACCACAACCTGGTTCATCTACAGCTGAAGTACACCCCCCTGGTTCAAAGGCAGCCTACAACAACTAGCTCCATTAGGAGGTGGTCCTCTGAAATGGAAGATGCCCTCAGAGACTGTTATGACACCGCGGACTGGGATGTGCTGCTTAGCCCACACTGTGAGGACATAGAGGGGCTGACACACTGTTAATCAATCAATCAATCAATCAATCAATCAAATTTTATTTATATAGGCCTTTACAATAACCGAAAGGTACCCAAAGTGCTTTACATCAAAGCCATAAAACATAACACTAAAACACAAAACAATGTTTTGTATAAAACAATACATAAAAACACAGTACATAAAAATGCAGGTTTTGACTGCAGAAGGTGCCACTATGCTGCAGGTTATTAAAAGCCTTTCAGAAGTCCATGAAATAGAACAGACAAAACAAAGTACCCTTCAAAACAAGACTCCCCTCATCAGGATTGAACGCCAATCTAAAAAAGTGGGTCTTCAACTTCGATTTAAAAAGGCCGAGATCAATAGTGGTGCGAATGTCGGGGGCAGATTATTCCACAGTCTGGGAGCAGCGACAGCAAAAGAACGATCACCCCACTGTTTATATCTCGACCTTGGAACTTCTAACAGAAGCTGACCCGAAGAACGCAGGGCCCTACCATGATCACGGATAGTTAAAATCTCAGACAGGTAAGAGGGAGCCAGGCCATTAATGGCATTAAAAACAAACAACAGAAGTTTAAAATCAATTCTAAAATGGACTGGAAGCCAGTGGAGTGACGACAGCACAGGAGTAATGTGTTCACGTCTGGACGTGCTTGTTAAAAATCAGGCCGCAGCGTTCTGTACAAGTTGAAGACGTAAAATTGAAGACTGGCTGAGGCCAACATACAGGGCATTACAGTAGTCCAGTCTCGAACTGATGAATGCATGGATTGCCTGTTTGACGGATTACCTCAACTTCTGTCCAGACGTGGTCTCACCCACTAAGGCCCTGTCCACACGGCAACGGATTCAGGTGACTCCGATACAATTGCTTATCGTTTAGGCCTGGCGTCCACATGGCACCGGCGTTTTGGGTGCCCAAAACGCAATCTTTTTGAGAACGGGTTCCAGAGTGGAAAGATCTGGCAACGTTGCCGTTGTGAAGTCGTCTGGATGAGTAGAACGGATTTGTTTACGATGACGTCACAACCACATGACTGTGAGTGCTTCACGCCAGGTAGAAGTGTAACGAATATCACCAGGATATCACCAGGAAAAAGCCTTACAGAGCACTAGTGAGAGTGAAACACGAGCTTGGATATTATTATTATTATTATTATTATTATTATTATGTTCAGTGTTAGTTCACAGTAGTAATGCAAGAAGCAGAATAGTGACAGTAATAGTGAAGCAAAAACATGCAATTGTACAAACACTGAAGCTCTACAGCAAAATATTCATTTATGAAATGGTCTGATTCTTAACACCAGTAGTGCCAATGATCTTCTCATTGCGATGCGATGCGAGTTGTCAACAAATCCTATAACTTGGTTCATGAAACGCGCTTACAAAATATTTTCACTGTGAATATTTATTGTGTAATGGTGCAAGAGAGAGAGAGAGAGAGAGAGAGAGAGAGAGAGAGACTCTGCCCTTAGGGCAGAGTCAATCCCGCCAGCAAAAATAGGGAAAAAAAAGGAGCGATCTCACCTCTTCAGATGTTGGTTTAAGTCCTACAGTACATTCCTCAAAAAGGGCGTAGAAGAGCAAATTAATCCATCAACGTGTATCATTCAATTTATTCCGGACCATTAAAGATGCCGCCTTCCGTGTAGAATCATACGTCATCCTCGCCGCCATATTGGATAGGTCAAAGCGGAGAATAAAGATTCATGCGCTGCCTTTAAATGTACCAACAGGTTTACCGTCCAAACGAGATCACATGGGATTACCTTTCACAGGTGAGAAACAACAACTTAATCCATCAACGTGTAGCATTCAATTTATTCCGGACCATTAAAGACGCCGCCTTCCACGTAGAATCATACGTCATCCTCGCCGCCATATTGGAAAGGTCAAAGCGGAGAATAAAGATTAGCTGCGTTTAACTGTACCAACAGGTTTGCCGTCCAAACGAGATCACATGGGATTACCTTTCACAGGTGAGACTGGAAAAATACTTTTCATTGTATTTGGTCATTATAATGTAATTTTACGAACAGATTTTCCTGACTTTGTGGCTAATATGAAGTCTCGCGCATAATAGTTTATACGCATGCGTCCTTACTACTTCTATTGTTCTGGTGTCTCCGAAGGGACTGTCTTACAGCGCCCCTAGAGGTGTGGCATGTGTATTGCATTGTTTTCAGCAAGCGTTGCGTTGCCATATGGACCTGATATTTTACTGATCGTTGCCCATTTGGACGCGATATATTTTTAAATAACATCTCATTGCCGTTGTCGTGTGGATGTAGCCTAAGACTGTATGGTGTTACACTAATAACAAGCCATGGGTGACACAGGAAGTCAAAGTGGTCTTCAATAGGAAGAAGGCCGTCTTCAGGAGCAGGGACAGGGAGGTGATGAAAGCAGCACAGCAGGAGGTGAAACTCTGCATGAGTGAAGCTAAGGACAGCTACAGGAGAAAGGTGGAGCAGAAGCTGAATGAGAACAGCATGAGGAAGGTCTGGGAAGGTGTGAAAACCATCACAGGCCACAACACAAAGGCTACGTTTACATTACGTCGAATCAGCGGATCATCAGATTAACGTTCTTAAAACGATTCGCGTTTACACTAAAACCGTTAGCCGTGCACAATACACGGATACGCTCGGCTCCGCAGGCATCCTGCGCTCCAAATCACTCCGCCCTGAACAGCGAGTGCCCTCTGGAGGGTGCGCACTCCGGCCCTGCACAGCTCACACAGCGCGCGAGTGTAGTGCACAAGCCACGATTCGGGACTGAGCCGCTGTGTGTGATCCCAGTGCATATCACTTACTACTTGCAAGTGGAAGGATGGCAAGCCTAAAGACAATCATAACTACACAATGGGCAGTATTTGCATCAGTATTTGCAGTATTTTCATACTTTTATACTCTTTAATGAAAGGTGATACAAGGCGGAAGTCCGCACCGTTTTTCAGCAGTCGCGTCACATGACCAACGCCAGCGAATCAGGAAGGTGGATGTCACAGTGACGTTGTCCAATGAGACACCAGCTAGAGCTCAGCACAGCGTATTCGCATATCTCAATGTTTACACAGCACCGGATCAGATACGATCTAGATTGAATACGTGGACGCTGGCGGATTCCCGTTTCCCGGCTTTTCCAGGTGGTTTAATGTAAACGGACAGTGCATCCGCGAAGAAAACGAGACAGATACGGTCTAATGTAAGCGTAGCCAAAGACCAGAGTCATCGAGGGGACAGTGGAGAGGGCGAACGAGCTGAATTACTTCTTCAACTGGTTCAACCAGCCCACATGCCCCCCACCCTCCCCCTCACTGCAGCCATCTCTCCTTCTTCCCTGTGACTGTGTTCACAGCTATTTTACTTATAT
Organism: Neoarius graeffei; assembly: GCF_027579695.1. Taxonomy (NCBI): domain Eukaryota; kingdom Metazoa; phylum Chordata; class Actinopteri; order Siluriformes; family Ariidae; genus Neoarius; species Neoarius graeffei. The sequence continues at coordinate 56,028,465 of NC_083595.1, read as the reverse complement.
GTGCTAACACAGGGCTTTTCAAAGTGTGGAGCGCGCCTCCCCTAGGGGGCGCCAGAGTTCTTCGGGGGGGCGCACAACATGAGGAAAAATAAACCAGAATAAGTTACTAATGCGGACATTTAGCAAACTTCAGCTAGCCTTTGCCAGAGACAAAATGGATCGATTTTTAGTACCTAAAGCTACAGTGAGTGAGGAGACAGAGTCTGGGCCAAGCAAAAAAAGAAGGAAGTATGACCACGATTATTTAAAGTTTGGATTTTCATGGACTGGATCTGAAGATGATCCACTGCCACAGTGCGTTGTCTGCCAAGAGGTGCTAGCTAACGATGCTATGAGATGTTTAAAATGTGTAAAACAAGATGTTTAAAAAAAAGCACAGATGTTTAAAATGTGTAAAAAAGAGGTTTTAAAAAGCACAGATTTTTAAAATGTGTAAAAAAAGAGGTTTTAAAAAAGCTCATATGTTTAAAATGTGTAAAAAAAAAGATGTTTTAAAAAAGCACAGATGTTTAAAATGTGTAAAAAGAGGTTTTAAAAAGCACAGATTTTTAAAATGTGTAAAAAAAAGAGGTTTTAAAAAAGCTCATATGTTTAAAATGTGTAAAAAAAAGATGTTTTAAAAAAGCACAGATGTTTAAAATGTGTAAAAAGCGGTTTTAAAAAGCACAGATGTTTAAAATGTGTAAAAAAAGGAGGTTTTAAAAAAGCTCATATGTTTAAAATGTGTAAAAAAAGAGGTTTTAAAAAGCACAGATGTTTAAAATGCGTAAAAAAAGAGGTTTTAAAAAGTACAGATGTTTCAAATGTGTAAAAAATAGATGTTTTAAAAAAAGCACAGATGTTTAAAATGTGTAAAAAAAGAGGTTTTAAAAAGTACAGATGTTTAAAATGTGTAAAAAAGAGGTCTTAAAAAGCACAGATGTTTAAAATGTGTAAAAAAAGAGGTTTTAAAAAGTACAGATGTTTAAAATGTGTAAAAAAAAAGATGTTTTAAAAAGCACAGATGTTTAAAATGTGTAAAAAAAAGATGTTTTAAAAAGCACAGATGTTTAAAATGTGTAAAAAAAGAGGTCTTAAAAAGCACAGATGTTTGAAATGTGTAAAAAAAGAGGTTTTAAAAAGTACAGATGTTTAAAATGTGTAAAAAAAGAGGTCTTAAAAAGCACAGATGTTTAAAAAGAGGTTTTAAAAAGTACAGATGTTTAAAATGTGTAAAAAAAAGATGTTTTAAAAAGCACAGATGTTTAAAATGTGTAAAAAAAAGGTCTTAAAAAGCACAGATGTTTAAAATGTGTAAAAAAGAGGTTTTAAAAAGTACAGATGTTTAAAATGTGTAAAAAATATGTTTTTAAAAAGCACAGATGTTTAAAATGTGTAAAAAAAAATAGGTTTTATAAAGTACAGATGTTTGAAATGTGTAAAAAAGAGGTTTTAAAAAGTACAGATGTTTAAAATGTGTAAAAAATAGATGTTTTAAAAAAAGCACAGATGTTTAAAATGTGTAAAAAAGAGGTTTTAAAAAGTACAGATGTTTAAAATGTGTAAAAAAGAGGTCTTAAAAAGCACAGATGTTTAAAAAGAGGTTTTAAAAAGTACAGATGTTTAAAATGTGTAAAAAAAGATGTTTTAAAAAGCACAGATGTTTAAAATGTGTAAAAAAAAAAAGGTCTTAAAAAGCACAGATGTTTAAAATGTGTAAAAAAGAGGTTTTAAAAAGTACAGATGTTTAAAATGTGTAAAAAATATGTTTTTAAAAAGCACAGATGTTTAAAATGTGTAAAAAAAGAGGTTTTATAAAGTACAGATGTTTAAAATGTGTAAAAAATAGATGTTTTAAAAAAGCACAGATGTTTAAAATGTGTAAAAAAGAGGTTTTATAAAGTACAGATGTTTAAAATGTGTAAAAAATAGATGTTTTAAAAAAGCAGATGTTTAAAATGTGTAAAAAAAAAGAGTTTTTAAAAAGTACAGATGTTTAAAATGTGTAAAAAAAAAAAGAGGTTTTAAAAAGCACAGATGTTTAAAATGTGTAAAAAAGATGTTTTAAAAATCACAGATGTTTAAAATGTGTAAAAAAAGATGTTTTAAAAAGCACAGATGTTTAAAATGTGTAAAAAAAGATATTTTAAAAAGTACAGATGTTTAAAATGTGTAAAAAAGATGTTTTAAAAAGCACAGATGTTTAAAATGTGTAAAAAAATATGTTTTAAAAAGCACAGATGTTTAAAATGTGTAAAAAAAAGATGTTTTAAAAAGCATAGATGTTTAAAATGTGTAAAAAAAGATGCTTTAAAAAGCACAGATGTTTAAAATGTGTAAAAAAGATGTTTTAAAAAGCACAGATGTTTAAAATGTGTAAAAAAAGATGTTTTAAAAAGCACAGATGTTTAAAATGTGTAAAAAAAAGAGGTTTTAAAAAAGCACAGATGTTTAAAATGTGTAAAAAAGAGGTTTTAAAAAAGCACAGATGTTTAAAATGTGTAAAAAAGAGGTTTTAAAAAGCACAGATGTTTAAAATGTGTAAAAAAAGATGTTTTAAAAAAGCACAGATGTTTAAAATGTGTAAAAAAAAAGATGTTTTAAAAAAGCACAGATGTTTAAAATGTGTAAAAAAAGATGCTTTAAAAAGCATAGATGTTTAAAATGTGTAAAAAAAGATATTTTAAAAAGTACAGATGTTTAAAATGTGTAAAAAAGATGTTTTAAAAAGCACAGATGTTTAAAATGTGTAAAAAAAAGATGTTTTAAAAAAGCACAGATGTTTAAAATGTGTAAAAAAAAGATGTTTTAAAAAAGCACAGATGATGTTTAAAATGTGTAAAAAAAGATGCTTTAAAAAGCATAGATGTTTAAAATGTGTAAAAAAAAGATATTTTAAAAAGTACAGATGTTTAAAATGTGTAAAAAAGATGTTTTAAAAAGCACAGATGTTTAAAATGTGTAAAGAAATATGTTTTAAAAAGCACAGATGTTTAAAATGTGTAAAAAAAAGATGTTTTAAAAAGCACAGATGTTTAAAATGTGTAAAAAAAGATGTTTTAAAAAGCATAGATGTTTAAAATGTGTAAAAAAAGATGCTTTAAAAAGCACAGATGTTTAAAATGTGTAAAAAAGATGTTTTAAAAAGCACAGATGTTTAAAATGTGTAAAAAAAAGATGTTTTAAAAAGCACAGATGTTTAAAATGTGTAAAAAAGAGGTTTTAAAAAAGCACAGATGTTTAAAATGTGTAAAAAAGAGGTTTTAAAAAAGCACAGATGTTTAAAATGTGTAAAAAAAGAGGTTTTAAAAAGCACAGATGTTTAAAATGTGTAAAAAAAGATGTTTTAAAAAAGCACAGATGTTTAAAATGTGTAAAAAAAAGATGTTTTAAAAAGCATAGATGTTTAAAATGTGTAAAAAAAGATGCTTTAAAAAGCATAGATGTTTAAAATGTGTAAAAAAAAAAGAGGTTTTAAAAAGCACAGATGTTTAAAATGTGTAAAAAAAAAAGAGGTTTTAAAAAAGCTTATATGTTTAAAATGTCTCATCTCATCTCATTATCTCTAGCCGCTTAATCCTTCTGCAGGGTCGCAGGTAAGCTGGAGCCTATCCCAGCTGACTACGGGCGAAAGGCGGGGTTCACCCTGGACAAGTCGCCAGGTCATCACAGGGCTGACACATAGACACAGACAACCATTCACACTCACATTCACACCTACGCTCAATTTAGAGTCACCAGTTAACCTAACCTGCATGTCTTTGGACTGTGGGGGAAACCGGAGCACCCGGAGGAAACCCACGCGGACACGGGGAGAACATGCAAACTCCACACAGAAAGGCCCTCGCCGGCCCCGGGGCTCGAACCCAGGACCTTCTTGCTGTGAGGCAACAGCGCTAACCACTACACCACCGTGCCGCCTGTTTAAAATGTGTAAAAGAAAAAAATTAAAATGTGTACAACAACCATTTTTTTAAATACGAATGGAACATTCAGTATAACAACAATAAAAATTGTAAGGTGGGGCGCTGTTCTTTATTTGCTCTGTGAGGGGGGGCTGACTCTACCACACTTTGAAAACCCCTGTGCTAACATGTAAAACCGCGAATAAATAAATCATAATCTTTTCCTGTGATCTGTTAACATTATTATCCTTATCTGCTCACAGCACGCTGGACCTCTTTACAAAGTAAAGACTTTACTCTGCTCACTAATTAGAAAAGCTCGGGTCATTAACATGTTGCACAGCTGGGATTAATTTGGAGGCGATAAATTCAGCTCAGACCATGTGAAAGGACCCGCCCATCACACCTTCATTTACATATCGTATGCATATACATTACTGCAGACCAGGTCAGAGGTCAACTGAGGAAGCTTCACCCCAGGAAAGCAGCAGGCCCGGACAAGGTGTGTCCACGACTACTGAAGACCTGCACTGCTGAACTGGGTGAACCACTCCAAAGCATTTTTAACCTCAGCCTGCAGCTGGGGAGAGTGCCCACCCTCTGGAAGACATCATGTATCGTTCCAGTTCCCAAGAACCACCAGCCCAGCAAGCTGAACGACTTCCGACTGGTGGCGCTCACTTCACATCTGATGAAGACGTTGGAGCGGCTCTTCCTCAGCCTCCTCAGACCCCAGGTGCAACATGCCCAGGACTGTCTGCAGTTCGCGTACTGGGCAGGTGTCGGTGTGGAAGACGCCATCCTCTACCTGCTACACCGAGCCCACTCGCATCTGGATAAGGGAAATGGCACAGTGAGGATCCTCTTCTTGGACTTCTCGAGTGCCTTCAACACCATCCAGCCCCTTATGCTTCAGGACAAACTGAATAGGATGCGAGTGGACCCCTGCCTGGTCACCTGGATCTCCAGCTACCTCACTGACAGGCTGCAGTATGTCAGGCTGAACGACGTCACATCTGACACTGTGATTAGCAGCACTGGAGCACCCCAGGGCACGGTGCTGGCCCCTCTTCTCTTCACCCTGTACACCACGGACTTCTGCTACAACTCGGAGCTGTGTCACATTCAGAAGTTCGCCGATGACACAGCCAGCATGGAGTGTTTCAGGGATGACCGAGAGGAGGAGTATAGGAGCCTGTTGAGGGACTTTACCATCTGGTGCAATAGGAAATATCTGCAGCTCAGCTATCCCCGAGCTCAACAAAAAGGTAGAAATTTTCAGAGAGTTTGTTCCAGTAACCTAATCAATATAAAATTAGATCAGACTGACTGTACAGCTGCTGCCAGCACCTTTGATCTAAAGGTGGGGCTATTAAATATTAGATCTCTTACATCTAAAGCGCTAATGGTTAATGAACTCATTACTGATCAGGAGTTTAATGTACTGTGTTTAACAGAAACATGGATTAAGCCAAATGAATATATAGCATTAAATGAAGCGAGTCCTCCTGGATACAGTTATATACACCAGCCTCGTCTAACTGGCAGAGGAGGAGGCGTCGCGGTTATTTATAACGATTATCTAGGTGTAACACACAAACCTGGTTATAAATTTAATACATTTGAAGTTCTTCATACTCATATAATGTATGTAGCCTCGAAAAATAAGTCTACCCAGTTAATTCCATTGCTTATTATTTACAGGCCCCCGGGGCCATATTCTGAGTTTCTTTCTGAATTTGCAGATTTTATCTCAGATCTGGTTATTTCCTTAGACAAAGCTTTAGTTGTCGGAGATTTTAATATTCACTTTGATAACCCAGAAGACCCTTTAAAAACAGCGTTTGTGTCCATCTTAGATTCAGTCGGGATTAAGCAGAATGTCATAGGACCGACCCATAATGGTGGTCACACCCTTGATCTAATACTAACATTCAGATTAAACGTAGACAATATAGTCATACGTCCACAGTCTGAAGTTATCTCAGATCATTGTCTCATCTCATTCAAAATATGTCTGAGTAATAATATATGCACCTCACCACGCTACTGTATTAAACGTACTTTCACGTCAACTACTGCACAGAGCTTTATAAATGATCTCCCAGAGCTGTCAACTTTGATTGGGTCACTGTCAGCCCCTGCAGAACTCGATCAGGCAACTGAATGCTTAGAGTCAACATTCCGCCATACTTTAGATAATGTAGCTCCTCTAAAAAGGAAAATGGTCAGAGACAAAAAATTAGCACCCTGGTATAATGATGACACTCGCACATTAAAACAGACCACTCGAAAATTGGAACGTAAATGGCGTCAAACAAAATTGGTAGTGTTCAAATTAGCGTGGAAGAAGAGCTTCCTGAAGTATAGAAAAGCTCTTAGTGCTGCGAGATCAACATATCTCTCCTCCCTAATAGAAGATAACAAAAATAATCCTAGATTCCTATTTAATACTGTAGCAAAATTAACCAGGAATAAGTCCACTATCAACACATGCACACCTACAGTATGTAGTAGCAACGACTTCATGAATTTTTTTAATGACAAAATTGAGAATATCCGACAAAAAATTCAAACTACTAATTTAAGGTTAGACAATGAAAGTGACCTTGTAGTTAACAATATAACTGTATCAGATCATCAGTTAGAATGTTTTACTCCCCTAAAAGAAACTGAATTACTTTCATTAATCTCTACATCAAAAGCCTCAACTTGCGTACTAGATCCCTTACCGACACATCTATTCAAACAGATAATGCCTGGAGTAATTGAACCGCTTCTAAAAATAATAAATTCTTCTCTTATGATTGGCTATGTACCCAAATCCTTTAAACTAGCAGTTATCAAACCCCTGATTAAAAAACCTGACCTTGATCCCTGTCAGCTGTCCAATTATCGGCCAATATCAAACCTCCCCTTTATCTCCAAGATCCTTGAAAAAGCTGTGGCACAGCAGTTATGCTCATATTTACATAGGAATAACATCCATGAAATGTATCAGTCAGGATTTAGACCTCATCATAGCACAGAGACAGCTCTGGTTAAAGTAGTAAACGACCTACTGTTGGCGTCTGATCAGGGCTGTGTCTCGCTACTTGTGTTGCTTGACCTTAGTGCAGCATTTGATACCATTGATCATTCCATTCTTCTGGATAGACTAGAAAATGTTGTGGGAGTTAAGGGAATGGCCCTCTCCTGGCTCAGGTCTTATCTAACTGATCGTTATCAGTATGTCGATATAAATGGTGATATTTCTAGACGTACCGAGGTAAAGTTTGGTGTTCCACAAGGTTCTGTCTTGGGTCCACTGCTTTTTTCTCTATATATGTTCCCTCTGGGTGATATTATTCATAAACATTGTATTAGTTTCCACTGTTATGCTGATGACACACAGTTGTATGTCTCTGCAAAACCTGATGAGAGACACCAGCTTAATAAAATTGAGGAATGTGTTAAGGACATTAGACACTGGATGCTTATAAATTTCCTTCTGCTTAACTCTGACAAGACTGAAGTACTTGTGCTAGGACCACATACAGCTAGAAGTAAGTTTTCTGATTACACAGTAACTCTGGATGGCCTTTCTGTTTCTTCACGTGCAGCAGTAAAAGACCTCGGAGTGATTATTGACCCCAGTCTTTCATTCGAAACTCACATTGATAACATCACCCGGATAGCTTTCTTTCATCTCAGAAATATTGCAAAGATAAGAAATTTAATGTCATTGCATGATGCAGAAAATCTAGTCCATGCTTTCGTTACCTCCAGGTTGGATTATTGTAATGCCTTACTGTCTGGATGTTCCAATAAGTGCATAAACAAGCTCCAGTTAGTTCAAAATGCCGCAGCAAGAGTCCTTACTAGAACTAGAAAATATGACCACATCACGCCTGTCTTATCCACACTGCATTGGCTCCCAATCAAATTTCGTATTGATTATAAAATACTACTATTGACCTTTAAAGCACTAAATGGTCTCGCACCACAGTACCTGAGTGAACTTCTGCTCCTCTATGACCCGCCACGCCTACTTAGATCAAAAGGTGCAGGCTATCTGCTGGTACCTCGTATAGTGAAGGCTACATCAGGGGGCAGAGCCTTTTCTTACAAAGCCCCACTGTTATGGAACAGCCTTCCAAGTAATGTTCGGGAATCAGACACAGTCTCAGCATTTAAGTCTAGGCTGAAAACATATCTGTTTAGTCAAGCCTTTTGTTAATGGTGTTTATGAGGTAAAGGAGTAGATCTGGAGGGTCCTCAGACATAGAGTGTTTTGGTAAACTGGGATGTATGGATGCTGTCAGTCCCCACTCGCTTGCTCACTCGAGTTTGTTGACGGTGTAGTGGCTGGCTGCTTTATGTCCCGGGGCTCCCTCATGCCTGTGTTACCTTCTGGCTCTCTCCTTTTAGTTATGCTGTCATAGTTAGTTTCCGGAGTCCCTGCTTGTACTCGGTGCAATATGTATACTGTTCCTACTTATTCAGGTGACATTGGGCATACCTAACAACCTGTGTTTTCTTTCTCTCCCCCCCCCCACCCCAAATCTGTCCCTCTGAGTTACAGTGGTGCTTGAAAGTTTGTGAACCCTTTAGAATTTTCTATATTTCTGCATAAATATGACCTAAAACATCATCAGATTTTCACACAAATCCTAAAAGTAGATAAAGAGAACCCAGTTAAACAAATGAGACAAAAATATTATACTTGGTCATTTATTTATTGAGGAAAGTGATCCAATATTACAGATCTGTGAAGGGCAAAAGTATGTGAACCTTTGCTTTCAGTATCTGGTGTGACCCCCTTGTGCAGCAATAACTGCAACTAAACGTTTGCGGTAACAGTTGATCAGTCCTGCACATCGGCTTGGAGGAATTTTAGCCCGTTCCTCCGGACAGAACAGCTTCAACTCTGGGATGTTGGCGGGTTTCCTCACATGAACTGCTCACTTCAGGTCCTTCCACAGCATTTCGATTGGATTAAGGTCAGGACTTTGACTTGGCCATTCCAAAACATTCACTTTATTCTTCTTTAACCATTCTTTGATAGAACCACTTGTGTGCTTAGGGTCGTTGTCTTGCTGCATGACGCACCTTCTCTTGAGATTCAGTTCATGGACAGATGTCCTGACATTTTCCTTTCCAGTTCGCTGGTATAATTCAGAATGCATTGTTCCATCAATGATGGCAAGCTGTCCTGGCCCAGATGCAGCAAAACAGGCCCAAACCATGATACTACCACCACCATGTTTCACAGATGGGATAAGGTTCTTATGCTGGAATGCAGTGTTTTCCTTTCTCCAAACATAACGTTTCTCATTTAAACCAAAGAGTTCTATTTTGGTCTCATCCGTCCACAAAACATTTTTCCAATAGCCTTCTGGCTTGTCCACGTGATCTTTAGCAAACTGCAGACGAGCAGCAATGTTCTTTTTGGAGAGCAGTGGCTTTCTCCTTGCAACCCTGCCATACACACCACTGTTGTTCAGTGTTCTCCTGATGGTGGACTCATGAACATTAACATTAGCCAATGTGAGAGAGGCCTTCAGTTGCTTAGAAGTTACCCTGGGGTCCTTTATGACCTTGCCGACTATTACACACCTTGCTCTTGGAGTGATCTTTGTTGGTCGACCACTCCTGGGGACGGTAACACTGGTCTTGAATTTATTCCATTTGTATACAATCTGTCTGACTGTGGATTGATGGAGTCCAAACTCTTTAGAGATGGTTTTGTAACCTTTTCCAGCCTGATGAGCAGCAACAACGCTTTTTCTGAGGTCCTCAGAAATCTCCTTTGTTCATGCCATAATACACTTCCACAAACATGTGTTGTGAAGATCAGACTTTGATAGATCCCTGTTCTTTAAATAAAACAGGGTGCCCACTCACACCTGATTGTCATCCCATTGATTGAAAACACCCGACTCTAATTTCACCTTCAAATCAACTGCTAATCCTAGAGGTTCACATACTTTTGCCACTCACAGATGTGTAATATTGGATCATTTTCCTCAATAAATAAATGACCAAGTATAATATTTTTGTCTCATTTGTTTAACTGGGTTCTCTTTATCTACTTTTAGGACTTGTGTGAAAATCTGATGATGTTTTAGGTCATATTTATGCAGAAATATAGAAAATTCTAAAGGGTTCACAAACTTTCAAGCACCACTGTACATGGAGTCAACAGGAAATCTTTTGGTGGAGACGGTGGGGACCTCGACTGGCTATCGTAGCCTGCAGGGAATCGGCTGTCAGACATTCTGTCGCATGTCCCAGACCCGGTGAAATGTAACTGAATTGTCTTGGCCAGGCCTAAGGGTCCCATCTGCATCTCATCATTGCTGAGGAGTGTGCTCCCATCACCCAATCAAGCATCCAGCCAGAGCAGGTCATGATATATTTTTTACCATATTAACATGCCATTGTGCGTCATGCCTGATGTAAAGACTCTCGTCTCTGCGAGCCTACCACACAGATTTAATACTTGTCATTTTTAGGGCATACCTTACAACGTGTTTTCTTTCTCTCTCTCTCTCCCCCCCCCATCTGTCCCTCTGAGTTACATGTTGATCCTGGGATTGAGATGCTGGCCTCTTCTGCCCCTCGGACCTGCTTGATCCATCCTGGTGCCCTGTGTCTGGTCGGAGTTTTATCGCCCCACTCCTGTGAAGGACGGCCCCATGAGGACAGTTGAGGGTTATACCTGTTAAAACTGTTAATATTATAGTCAGGCTGTCTGTTGTTGCCCAAATGAGGATGGGTTCCCTTTTGAGTCTGGTTCCTCTCGAGGTTTCTTCCTCATGTCGTCTGAGGGAGTTTTTCCTTGCCACCGTCGCCACAGGCTTGCTCATTGGGGATAGATTAGGGATAAAATTAGCTCATGTTTTAAGTCGTTCAAATTCTGTAAAGCTGCTTTGCGACAATGTTTATTGTTAAAAGTGCTGTACAAATAAACTTGATTTGATTTGATTTGATTTGCAGCTCAACACCTCAAAGACCATGGAGCTGGTCATTGGCTTTGGGAGGTCCAGACCAAGGTCACGATCAGTTCTGATCGAGGGAGTCGAGGTGGAGGCTGTGGATTCCTACAAGTACCTCGGGCTGTGGCTGGACAGCAAGCTGGACTGGACTTGCAACACCAACCAATTGTACAGGAAGGGACAGAGCAGGCTATACTTCCTGAGGAGGCTGCAGTCCTTTAACATCTGCAGGAAACTCCTGTGGATGTTCTATCAGTCTGTGGTCGCCAGTGTCCTGTTTTACACCGTGGTGTGCTAGGGGGGCAGCACATCCAAGAAGGACACATCCAGGCTGGACAAACTGATCAGGAGGGCCGGCTCTGTGGTCAGCATGAAGCTAGAGACTCTGGTGATGGTGGCAGAGAAGAGGTCTATGGACAAACTATTGAACATCATGGGTGATGCCAGTCACCCTCTGCACACCGTCATCAGCAACCAGAGGAGCCTGTTCAGTGACAGAATGCTCCTTCCCAAGTGCAGATCGAACAGACTCAAAAACTCCTTTGTCCCTCACGCCATCAGACTGTACAACTCCTCTCTGGGGGGGAGGAGGGGGAACAGGAGGACAGAGGACAGGAAGGAGCAGTAGCCTAGCCTGACAAAAAGCAATACTGGACAATGTGCAATATAAATGTGCAATACCTCTCCTGCTGGACTTTTTTCATATCTTTTTAATATATTTGTATATGTAAATAATTTATTTATTCAGAAGTTTTCTAATTTATCTAGAAGTTCTCTCTTTTTTCTATTCTATTCTCTGTTTATCCTGTAATGATGCTGCTGGAATTTTAATTTCCCTGAGGGAACCCTCCCAAAGGGATCAATAAAGTTCTATCTAATCTCATTCTATCTAATCTAATCTATAAATGTTTTGCAAAGATTGAGTAATGCAATGCTCATGTTTATAATTCAGGTTTGTACATTTTGTGATACCTTTGAACCCTGTTTGTTGTTTCGAGGGGATTCTTACTTTAAGGGGGAGGTGTTCTGTAAAGAATATAGTTGAGCTATATTGATGGTGTAACACGGACCCATCTGAATGCAACACAGTTTTCCGGTTCTGCTACAGTAAACATAGCAGACCCTCACAGGTCAATACTGTTCGAGGTCCCAATGAGTTGTGCTATGTTATTATTTTTATTATTATTATTATTATTATTATTATTAAGACCACACTGTGCAATATTCTCCATATGTAACATGTGTAATATGTATTAATCACACTCAAAACCTGTGCAATAATTTCATTTATTTTCTTCACGGTCCAAATCCTGCACTCTGATTGGCTGGTGAGCGGGTCCATATCCTACGGCATGGACCCCAGTTATGGACCCCGGTTACGGACCTCTGGCGACTCACTCGTTCACAACAACAACAAACATAGTCGCATTTTTTGTCAACATTTATCTTTTTTTATAAGATTTATCTAATCTCATTATCTGTAGCCACTTTATCCTGTTCTACAGGGTCGCAGGCGAGCTGGAGCCTATCCCAGCTGACTACGGGCGAAAGGCGGGGTACACCCTGGACAAGTCGCCAGGTCATCACAGGGCTGACACATAGACACAGACAACCATTCACACTCACATTCACACCTACGCTCAATTTAGAGTCACCAGTTAACCTAACCTGCATGTCTTTGGACTGTGGGGGAAACCGGAGCACCCGGAGGAAACCCACGCGGACACAGGGAGAACATGCAAACTCCGCACAGAAAGGCCCTTACCGGCCACAGGGCTTGAACCCAGAACCTTCTTGCTGTAAGGCGACAGCGCTAACCACTACACCACCGTGCCACCCCTCTTTTTTTTTATAAGATTATCAAATCAAATCAAGTTTATTTGTACAGCGCTTTTAACAATAAACATTGTCGCAAAGCAGCTTTACAGAATTTGAACGACTTAAAACATGAGCTAATTTTATCCCTAATCTATCCCCAATGAGCAAGCCTGTGGCGACGGTGGCAAGGAAAAACTCCCTCAGATGACATGAGGAAGAAACCTCGAGAGGAACCAGACTCAAAAGGGAACCCATCCTCATTTGGGCAACAACAGACAGCATGACTATAACATTAACAGTTTTAACAGGTATAACCCTCAACTGTCCTCATGGGGCCGTCCTTCACAGGAGTGGGGCGATAAAACTCCGACCAGACACAGGGCACCAGGATGGATCAAGCAGGTCCGAGGGGCAGAAGAGGCCAGCATCTCAATCCCAGGATCAACATGTAACTCAGAGGGACAGATGGGGGGGGGGGAAGAGAGAGAGAGAAAGAAAACACGTTGTTAGGTATGCCCTAAAAATGACAAGTATTAAATCTGTGTGGTAGGCTCGCAGAGACGAGAGTCTTTACATCAGGCATAACACACAATGGCATGTTAATATGGTAAAAAATATATCATGACCTGCTCTGGCTGGATGCTTGATTGGGTGATGGGAGCACACTCCTCAGCAATGATGAGATGCAGATGGGACCCTTAGGCCTGGCCAAGACAATTCAGTTACATTTCACCGGGTCTGGGACATGCGACAGAATGTCTGACGGCCGATTCCCTGCAGGCTACGATAGCCAGTCGAGGTCCCCACCGTCTCCACCAAAAGATTTCCTGTTGACTCCATGTAACTCAGAGGGACAGATTTGGGGTGGGGGGGAGAGAAAGAAAACACAGGTGGTTAGGTATGCCCAATGTCACCTGAATAAGTAGGAACAGTATATATTATCAAAAATCTTCTAAAGTTTTACCAGCATTTCTCAGGAAAATAGAATTAATTTTACAGCATGGATAGTGATAACAACAGTCTTCACAGCGAAAGCAAGTTTTACTACCCTGAGGAAGAAGAAATAAAATAAAACATTTCAGGAGAAAGCTAAAACCTGTGGTTTGCTAACACCGAGCAAAAACATGGCTGAATCCTGAATGACTCCTATTTGTATAAATAGAGGACTACATAGGCGGCAAAATGTAGTTTTTTCCCTGGCATGGAAGTGCACTTGTATACCGAGGAGAAAGCAATTTGCATTACAGCCATGAATGAGGATTCAAAATGGCGGCTCGGCTCTCCCTTTCGGGCGCTCATTTTCTGTTAGAATTTGGCAAAGAAAAAATAAATATATTATTTACCAGCTTAAGGTCAGTCCGCATGGTGAAATAATGTGACCTCGGCCTCGAATACTGACCTCAGCCCACAGGGCCTCATTCAGTACGTTCAAGACCTCGGTCATGGTATTTTACCATACGGACCTCCCAGCTGGGTGGCACGGTGGTGTAGTGGTTAGCGCTGTCGCCTCACAGCAAGAAGGTCCGGGTTCGAGGCCCGTGGCCGGCGAGGGCCTTTCTGTGTGGAGTTTGCATGTTCTCCCCGTGGGTTTCCTCTGGGTGCTCCAGTTTCCCCCACAGTCCAAAGATATGTAGGTTAGGTTAACTGGTGACTCTAAATTGACCGTAGGTGTGAATGTGAGTGTGAATGGTTGTCTGTGTCTATGTGTCAGCCCTGTGATGACCTGGCGACTTGTCCAGGGTGTACCCCGCCTTTCGCCCGTAGTCAGTTGGGATAGGCTCCAGCTTGCCTGCAACCCTGTAGAACAGGATAAAGCGGCTAGAGATAATGAGATGAGACCTCCCAGCTGGTAAATAACACACACATATATCTCATCTCATTATCTGTAGCTGCTTTATCCTGTTCTACAGGGTCGCAGGCAAGCTGGAGCCTATCCCAGCTGACTACGGGCGAAAGGCGGGGTACACCCTGGACAAGTCAGCAGATCATCACAGGGCTGACACATAGACACAGACAACCATTCACATTCACACTTACGGTCAATTTAGAGTCACCAGTTAACCTAACCTGCATGTCTTTGGACTGTGGGGGAAACCGGAGCACCCGGAGGAAACCCACGCGGACACGGGGAGAACATGCAAACTCCACACAGAAAGGCCCTCGCCAGCCACGGGGCTCGAACCCGGACCTTCTTGCTGTGAGGCGACAGCGCTAACCACTACACCACCGTGCCGCCCCACACATCTCATCTCATTATCTCTAGCCGCTTTATCCTTCTACAAGGTCGCAGGCAAGCTGGAGCCTATCCCAGCTGACTATGGGCAAAAGGCGGGGTACACCCTGGACAAGTCGCCAGGTCATCACAGGGCTGACACATAGACACAGACAACCATTCACACTCATATAAATTCACACCTACGGTCAATTTAGAGTCACCAGTTAACCTAACCTGCATGTCTTTGGACTGTGGGGGAAACCGGAGCACCCGGAGGAAACCCACGCGGACACGGGGAGAACATGCAAACTCCGCACAGAAAGGCCCTCGCCGGCCCCGGGGCTCGAACCCAGGACCTTCTTGCTGTGAGGCGACAGCGCTAACCACTACACCACCGTGCCGCCCGCCCCACACATATATTTATTTATTATTTAAAAAAATTCAAGTAACACAAGTCGAGTTATTGAGGATGCAAACTGCACACGTTAGCAGCTGAGTAAGTGAGAATAAATAAAGTATTGCGCAGTGTAATTAAACTATATGAGATATATATGTGTATGTATATATTTATATGTGTGTATGTGTATATATACAGTTAGGTCCATATATATTTGGACACTGACACAAATTTTGTTTTTTTACCTGTTTACTGAAACACATTCAAGTTATAGTTACATAATGGACATGGACATAAAGTCCAGACTTTCAGCTTTCATTTGAGGGTATCCACATTAAAATTGGATGAAGGGTTTAGGAGTTTCAGCTCCTTCACATGTGCCACCCTGTTTTTAAAGGGACCAAAAGTAATTGGACAATTGACTCAAAGGCTATTTCATGGGCAGGTGTGGGCAATTCCTTCGTTATGTCATTCTCAATTAAGCAGATAAAAGGCCTTGAGTTGATTTGAGGTGTGGTGCTTGCATTTGGAAGATTTTGCTGTGAAGAAAACATGCGGTCAAAGGAGCTCTCCATGCAGGTGAAACAAGCCATCCTTAAGCTGTGAAAACAGAAAAAAACCCATCCGAGAAATTGCTACAATATTAGGAGCGGCAAAATCTACAGTTTGGTACATCCTGAGAAAGAAAGAAAGCACTGGTGAACTCATCAATGGAAAAAGACCTGGACACCCACAGAAGACAACAGTGGTGGATGATCGCAGAATAATTTCCATGGTGAAGAGAAACCCCTTCACAACAACCAACCAAGTGAACAACACTCTCCAGGAGGTAGGCGTATCAATATCCAAATCTACCATAAAGAGAAGACTGCATGAAAGTAAATACAGAGGGTTCACTGCATGGTACAAGCCACTCATAAGCCTCAAGAATAAAAAGGCTAGATTGGACTTTGCTAAAAAACATCTAAAAAAGCCAGCACAGTTCTGGAAGAACATTCTTTGGACAGATGAAACCAAGATCAACCTCTACCAGAATGATGGAAAGAAAAAAGTATGGCAAAGGCATGGTACAGCTCATGATCCAAAGCATACCACATCATCTGTAAAACACGGCGGAGGCAGTGGGATGGCTTGGGCATGCATGGCTGCCAGTGGCACTGGGTCACTAGTGTTTATTGATGATGTGACACAGGACAGAAGCAGCTGGATGAATTCTGAGGTATTCAGAGGCATACTGTGTGCTCAAATCCAGCCAAATGCAGCCAAACTGATTGGTCGGCGTTTCATAATACAGATGGACAATGACCCAAAACATAAAGCCAAAGCAACCCAGGAGTTTATTAAAGCAAAGAAGTGGAATATTCTTGAATGGCCAAGTCAGTCACCTGATCTCAACCCAGTTGAGCAGCATTTCACTTGTTAAAGACTAAACTTCAGACAGAAAAGCCCACAAACAAACAGCAACTGAAAACCGCTGCAGTAAAGGCCTGGCAGAGCATTAAAAAGGAGGAAACACAGCGTCTGGTGATGTCCATGAGTTCAAGACTTCAGGCAGTCATTGGCAACAAAGGGTTTTCAACCAAGTATTAGAAATGAACATTTTATTCACAATTATTTAATTTGTCCAATTACTTTTGAGCCCCTGAAATGAAGGGATTATGTTTTAAAAAATGCTTTAGTTCCTCACATTTTTATGCAATCATTTTGTTCAACCCACTGAATTAAAGCTGAAAGTCTGAACTTCAACTAATTGTTTTGTTCATAATTCATTGTGGTAATGTACAGAACCAAAATTAGAAAAATGTTGTTTCTGTCCAAATATTTATGGACCGAACTGTATAAAAGTCTGATCTGCTGTATTTTGCTCTAATCTTCAAAAAAGCAGAAACAAATAAAATCACCTAAATCAAGTCAACATCAAGTGCGGCATATACCAAGGAGATGCGCTATCACCACTGCTGTTCTGCATAGGCCTGAACCCCCTCAGTCGGATCATCACGAAGAGCAGCTACGGGTACCGATTCCGTAGTGGGGCAACAATCAGCCACCTGCTCTACATGGATGACATCAAGTTGTATGCCAGGAACGAGCGAGAAATAGACTCGCTGATCCACACCACCCGGATCTACAGCGATGACATAGGGATGTCATTCGGATTGGACAAGTGTGGCCGGATGGTCTCAAAGAGAGGCAAGATGATCCGGACTGAGGGGATTGACCTACCAGAGGGCAACATAGGTGATATCCAAGACAGCTACAAGTACCTTGGCATCCCACAGGCTAATGGAAACCATGAAGAGGCCACAAGGAAGTCAACCACAGCCAAATACCTCCAGAGAGTAAGGCAGGTCCTGAAAAGTCAGCTGAATGGTAAGAACAAGGTCCGAGCCATCAACATGTATGCACTACCAGTCATCAGATACCCCGCTGGTATCATAAACTGGCCAAAGGAGGAGATAGAAGCCACAGATATCAAGATTAGAAAGCTCCTCACCCTGCATGGAGGGTTCCACCCCAAGTCCAGCACCCTGAGACTATACACTAAGCGGAAAGAGGGAGGCCGAGGGCTAGTGAGCATCAAGACCACGGTCCAGGATGAAACATCGAAAATCCGAGAATACATCAGAAAGATGGCCCCAAAGGATGAACTGCTAAGTGAATGTCTCAGGCAGCAGAACCCTGATGAGAGTGCAGAGGAGGAGGAGGAACAGACAACCTGGAGGGACAAACCCCTACATGGCATGTACCACCGTCAGATAGAGGAAGTGGCTGATATCAAGAAATCCTACCAGTGGCTGGATAATGCAGGACTGACAGACAGCACAGAGGCACTAATCATGGCAGCACAAGAACAGGCCATAAGCACAAGAGCCATAGAGGCCAGGATCTACCAGAGTAGATCAGACCCAAGATGCAGACTGTGCAAAGAAGCCCCTGAAACAGTCCAGCACATAGTAGCGTGGTGTAAGATGCTAGCTGGATCAGCGTACATGGAGAGGCACAACAAAGTGGCTGGGATAGTATACAGGAACATCTGCAACCAGTATGGAATAGAAATACCCAAGTCCCAATGGGCCATACCACAGAAGGTGGCTGAGAACAACAGGGCCAAGGTTCTGTGGGACTTCTGCTTCCAGACTGACAAACAGATCCTGGCTAACCAACCGGACATAGTGGTGGTGGACAAAGAGCAGAAGAGGGTGGTGGTGATAGATGTGGCGATCCCAGCTGACGCCAACATCAGGAAGAAGGAACATGAGAAACTTGAGAAGTATCAAGGGTTGAAAGAGCAGCTGGAACGGATGTGGAAGGTCAAGGGTTGCATGGTCCCCGTGGTAGTGGGGGCACTTGGGGCAGTAACCCCCAAACTGGGAGAGTGGCTCCAGCAAATCCCAGGAACAACATCTGAAGCCTCAGTCCAGAAGAGCGCAGTCCTAGGAACATCGAAGATCCAGTAGATCCGGAAGATCTGGTAGAGGACCCGAGCTTGAGGATGACATGGATACCACCCCCCACCCACGCCGGGGGTGAGAAGGAGATTTTTTATTTTATATATATATATATATATATATATATATATATATATATATATATATATACACACACACACACACATACACACACACATATAAAATCTCATATGGTTTAATTACACTGCGCAATACTTTATTTATTCTCACTTACTCAGCTACTAACGTGTGCAGTTTGCATCCTCACTACCTCGACTTGTGTTACTTGAATTTTTTTTTATTTTATATATATATATATATATATATATATATATATATATATATATATATATATATATACACACAGGGTGCGATTTGTCAAAAAAACAGAAGGGGGGATGTTTTTTTTTTTTTTAAATCATGAAACGTCACAAAATTAAGGTAACAATAGGCTAACAGCTCAATAACATCCGATGATATCAAATGAATGATATCAAATGAATAACACTAAATGAAAACGAACACTAAACCAGAGATAGTAAATTCATCTTCCTAAATACATGAACACTAACACAACAAAGTTCGCATTGCTTGTCGCGTTGCTGTGATGTTTCTCTCCCTCCGGATTAAATGGACAGTGACTCAAAAATCACTAAAATACATGAATACTAAATGAACAGTTTGCTCTGATGGCGCAGTTCACATTGTGCGTAGCTTTCCGATTTAAACTGTTTTTTTCTCATCCTTATACTTCCTGTTTCATGGACAGTAACGGATTTGCTTATTTAGTAATTTTAATACAGAATTTACTTTGAAATTATAATCAGACACTCCAACGCCCCCCCCCCCCCCAAAAAAAAAAAATCGGCCGTGAAAAAGGCGGCATCCGCCAAAAGGCGCGCTGTTTGCATCCCTGCGAGAACGCAAAGATATTGTTATTATCTACAATGTATCTATTTGCTGGGGATGTTCGTGAACATCAAAGCTGCCACTTCGGGTCATTTTGAAAGTGAGTGCAATGTAGACCATAGAAAACTGTGTCACAACATGCCTGTCATGTCAACTTTTTTTTTGGTTTGTTTGTTTTATTGACGGGGTTGTCCCCGAGGATTTTTTTTCAGCAGAGATAAAAACCAGAGGAGGGGATGATCCCCACCATCCCCCCCAGCAAATCTTCACAACACAACCCTTAGCAAAAAGAAGTTTATTCAAGTGTACTATGAGTATACTTATTTTTTTACTAAAACTGAGGAAGTATACTTGAAGTTGACTTTTTATAAACTATATTTTATATACTTAAGAATAGTATAGTGAAGTATACTTGGCTTATACTGAAAAGTATAAACAAAAGTCTAAGACTAAGTACATTAATACTAAGACTTACACTTATACTTTAATACTAAAACTTATACTTTAGTATACTTTTTACGTTTTTCTGCCACAAAGTACTAATACTTAATATATCTTGCTCCAAGTGCATAATAAGGTCAAGTCATTGACTCATGCTTAACATTTAATTTATATATTAATATAATATAATGCTAGACTTTAAAACTTTACAGTACAGTATATAGTATGTGTGCTCAATTGCATTACTGGTATCTTTATGTACCTTAAAATCATACACAAAAACAGAAAAGATTTTTGACTTGACTTTATTGATCAATTTCTCCAGTAAGGAAGGACTTGATTTCATAGGTCTTTGTTTTTGAAATGTTTGAAAATATATCAAACTTGTTTTCAACATTCTGTCTTGTGATTTTGTAAATGCATCACACTCTTGTGTACATACAGTATGAGTAAACTTTAAGAATACTTTAAGGAGTATATTTCCAGTATATAAATCGTAAGCTACAAGTAATATGCCAAGCAAACTTAAAGTATAACAAGTAAACTAGTGAAATAACCAACGTTTATAATGATAAACTAAAAATAGGGACTCGAAGTATATAACTAGGGAGCATCGTAGCTCAGTCGACTAAGGCGCCATACCATAAATCTGGGGAGCTGGGTTCGATTCCGACCTGAGGTCATTTCCCGATCCCTCCCCGTCTCTCTCCCACTCATTTCCTGTCTCTACACTGTCCTATCCAATTAAGGTGAAAAAGAGCCCCAAAAAATATCTTTAAAAAGAAGTATATAACTAGTACAACGGCAGTATATCGATAGTGTACTTGTGGTATACTTTAAGCATACGAGAGAGATATACCAAGTACATTGATAGTACAGTGGTGCTTGAAAGTTTGTGAACCCTTTAGAATTTTCTATATTTCTGCATAAATATGACCTAAAACATCATCAGATTTTCACACAAGTCCTAAAAGTAGATAAAGAGAACCCAGTTAAACAAATGAGACAAAAATATTATATTTAGTCATTTATTTAATGAGGAAAATTATCCAATATTACATATCTGTGAGTGGCAAAAGTATGTGAACCTTTGCTTTCAGTATCTGGTGTGACCCCCTTGTGCAGCAATAACTGCAACTAAACGTTTGTGGTAACTGTTGATCAGTCCTGCACACCGGCTTGGAGGAATTTTAGCCCGTTCCTCCATACAGAACAGCTTCAACTCTGGGATGTTGGTGGGTTTCCTCACATGAACTGCTCGCTTCAGGTCCTTCCACAACATTTCCATTGGATTAAGGTCAGGACTTTGACTTGGCCATTCCAAAACATTAACTTTATTCTTCTTTAAGCATTCTTTGGTAGAATGACTTATGTGCTTAGGGTCATTGTCTTGCTGCATGACCCACCTTCTCTTGAGATTCAGTTCATGGACAGATGTCCTGATGTTTTCCTTTAGAATTCGCTGGTATAATTCAGAATTCATTGTTCCATCAATGATGGCAAGCCGTCCTGGCCCAGATGCAGCAAAACAGACCCAAACCATGATACTACCACCACCATGTTTCACAGATGGGATAAGGTTCTTATGCTGGAATACAGTGTTTTCCTTTCTCCAAACATAACGCTTCTCATTTAAACCAAAAAGTTCTATTTTGCTCTCATCTGTCCACAAAACATTTTTCCAATAGCCTTCTGGCTTGTCCACATGATCTTTTACAAATGGCAGATGAGCAGCAATGTTCTTTTTGGAGAGCAGTGGCTTTCTCCTTGCAACCCTGCCATACACACCATTGTTGTTCAGTGTTCTCCTGATGGTGGACTCATGAACATTAACATTAGCCAATGTGAGAGAGGCCTTCAGTTGCTTAGAAGTTACCCTGGGGTCATTTGTGACCTCGCTGACTATTACACGCCTTGCTCTTGGAGTGATCTTTGTTGGCTGACCACTCCTGGGGAAGGTAACAATGGTTTTGAATTTCCTCCCTTTGTACACAATCTGTCTGACTGTGGATTGGTGGAGTCCAAACTCTTTAGAGATGGTTTTGTAACCTTTTCCAGCCTGATGAGCATCAACAATGCTTTTTCTGAGGTCCTCAGAAATCTCCTTTGTTCGTGCCATGATACACTTCCACAAACATGAGTTGTGAAGATCAGACTTTGATAGATCCCTGTTCTTTAAATAAAACAGGGTGCCCACTCACACCTGATTGTCATCCCATTGATTGAAAACACCTGACTCTAATTTCACCTTCAAATTAACTGCTAATCCTAGAGGTTCACATACTTTTGCCACTCACAGATATGTAATATTGGATAATTTTCCTCCATAAATAAATGACCAAGTATAATATTTTTGTCTCATTTGTTTAACTGGGTTCTCTTTATCTACTTTTAGGACTTGTGTGAAAATCTGATGATGTTTTAGGTCATATTTATGCAGAAATATAGAAAATTCTAAAGGGTTCACAAACTTTCAAGCACCACTGTAGATGAGTGTACTTGTTGTATACTTTAAAGTGTACTTTTGCAAACTTAAAATGAACTTTAAAGTATACTTTTATAAACTTTAAATGTTCCAATTTAGTCCGAAAAAGTATTAAATTTGTATACTTTCTATTACACTAAGAGTATATGGTCTGTAGTATACTTGCTATACTTATACTGAAGCATGCTTAATAAAATGAACTTTAAGTATACTACTTTTTGCTAAGGGAACTGATGGTCTCAAACACAAAGAGGTCAAGAAATTAACTCTTGACAAGGCACAGCTGTAAACTGAAAGCCATTCCAGGTGACTACCTCGTAAAGCTGACTGAGAAAATGCCAAGGTGTGCAAAGCTGTCATCCAAGCAAAAGGTGCCACTTTGAAGAATCTAAAATATAAAACATATTCTGGTTTGATTAACACTTTTTTGTTTACCAAATAATTCCATATTTATATATATACACATACATACATACACACACACACACACACACACACACACACACACACAGTGGGGCAAAAAAGTATTTAGTCAGTCACCAATTGTGCAAGTTCTCCCACTTAAAAAGATGAGAGAGGCCTGTAATTTTCATCATAGGTACACTTCAACTATGAGAGACAGAATGAGAAAAAAAAATCCAGAAAATCACATTGTCTGATTTTTAAAGAATTTATTTGCAAATTATGGTGGAAAATAAGTATTTGGTCAATAACAAAAGTTCATCTCAATACTTTGTTATATATCCTTTGTTGGCAATGACAGAGGTCAAACGGTTTCTGTAAGTCTTCACAAGGTTTTCACACACTGTTGCTGGTATTTTGGCCCATTCCTCCATGCAGATCTCCTCTAGAGCAGTGATGTTTTGGGGCTGTCGCTGGGCAACACGGACTTTCAACTCCCTCCAAAGATTTTCTATGGGGTTGAGATCTGGAGACTGGCTAGGCCACTCCAGGACCTTGAAATGCTTCTTACGAAGCCACTCCTTCGTTGCCCGGGCGGTGTGTTTGGGATCATTGTCATGCTGAAAGACCCAGCCACATTTCATCTTCAATGCCCTTGCTGATGGAAGGAGGTTTTCACTCAAAATCTCACAATACATGGCCCCATTCATTCTTTCCTTTACACGGATCAGTCGTCCTGGTCCCTTTGCAGAAAAACAGCCCCAAAGCATGATGTTTCCACCCCCATGCTTCACAGTAGGTATAGCGTTCTTTGGATGCAACTCAACATTCTTTCTCCCCCAAACACAAGTTGAGTTTTTACCAAAAAGTTCTATTTTGGTTTCATCTGACCATATGACATTCTCCCAATCCTCTTCTGGATCATCCAAATGCTCTCTAGCAAACTTCAGACGGGCCTGGACATGTACTGGCTTAAGCAGGGGGACACGTCTGGCACTGCAGGATTTGAGTCCCTGGCGGCGTAGTGCGTTACTGATGGTAGCCTTTGTTACTTTGGTCCCAGCTCTCTGCAGGTCATTCACTAGGTCCCCCCGTGTGGTTCTGGGATTTTTGCTCACCGTTCTTGTGATCATTTTGACCCCACGGGGTGAGATCTTGCGTGGAGCCCCAGATCGAGGGAGATTATCAGTGGTCTTGTATGTCTTCCATTTTCTAATAATTGCTCCCACAGTTGATTTCTTCACACCAAGCTGCTTACCTATTGCAGATTCAGTCTTCCCAGCCTGGTGCAGGTCTACAGTTTTGTTTCTGGTGTCCTTTGACAGCTCTTTGGTCTTGGCCATAGTGGAGTTTGGAGTGTGACTGTTTGAGGTTGTGGACAGGTGTCTTTTATACTGATAAGTTCAAACAGGTGCCATTAATACAGGTAACGAGTGGAGGACAGAGGAGTCTCTTAAAGAAGAAGTTACAGGTCTGTGAGAGCCAGAAATCTTGCTTGTTTGTAGGTGACCAAATACTTATTTTACCGAGGAATTTACCAATTAATTCATTAAAAATCCTACAATGTGATTTCCTGGATTCTTTCCCCCCATTCTGTCTCTCATAGTTGAAGTGCACCTATGATGAAAATTACAGGCCTCTCTCATCTTTTTAAGCGGGAGAACTTGCACAATTGGTGGCTGACTAAATACTTTTTTGCCTCACTCCCCACTGTGTGTGTATATATATATATATATATATATATATATATATATATATATATAGACCATTTTCTTTTACTCGTAAAGTTTGATACGGCACAATTGAACTGGCACAATGACAATGAAAAATAGCAAAAATAATCCAGACAACAACGAGGTAGACAAAGTGCTAATATGAAAAAAACATGAAAAATAGTTCTGACAAAAACTGGAGACAAAAAACATAGTTTTTCATGTTTTTTGTCTCCAGTTTTTGTCAGAACTGTTTTTTGCACTCACGTTTTGTTAGTTTTTCATGTTTTTTGCACTGACAAATGTGAGTGCAAAAAACTGTGGCTTAGACTCGGCAAAACAGAGAGCAAAAATGGCACAGAAATGATGTGAGAAACAGACAAGACGTTCTGGCAAAGTCCCCTTCTGAGACCAGCCTATTTATACACACCAGAGCAGACCAGGAAGTGAATGCCGGCAAGGTGGAAGTCCCGTCCCGGATCCAGATTGCGCTGAACTGGGAAATAGTAAATTTCCGGAGTGGAAGTCCGGGGCGGATCATGACAAGTTCTTCTTGAGTTTCATCTTCTTTTGTGACCATTATTCACAGTCATAATAATAATAATAATAATAATAATAATAATGTGATGTTTAATGCCATTTCTTCATCTTTATTTACAGGCGCATTGATGGAAACCACAGTCTGAGCCGTGGGAGATATGGTGTTCCACAGAAGTGTTGATGAAGAAAGCTGGACCATTATGTACCTCGACTGTCTAACAAACAACAGGGCATCCAGTGTGCTAACACTGTTTCAGGAGAAAGTGTGTAACTTCAGGTTCTTCAGAGTCTGATGTGATCGTGGAACGGAGAATGTTGAGGTCACTGGAATAAACACACGTTATCAAAACTGAGAGCTACATGACACCATGCAGTGATGCTCCAGAGGAGTCACTGGTCATGTAGGACATCACAGACATCAGCAGTATCTCAGACACTTTCAGAGCTCCACTTACTGCTGACAGTGAAACCCTGTCTGATTCTGAACTCAGCGGCTCTGGAGTAATTCCTGGCAAGGAGGTCTGTCACACAATTAATCCTTTAGGGCAGGGGTGTCAAACCTGATCCATAAAGGGCCTTGTGGCTGCAGGTTTTCATTCCAGCCATGCAGCAGCACACCTGACTTGGCTCATTCAATCAACTGAACTGTCTTCACACAGTCAAATACTTGCAGCCACACCCACCCTTGATTAAAGGGTGGGTGTGTCAGTTGATTGAATAAGCCAAATCAGGGTGCTGCTGCATGGCTGGAATGAAAACCTGCAGCCACACGGCCCTTTATGGATCAGGTTTGACACCCCTGCTTTAGGGGATGATGGAAACTGTGGGATTAATCTGTTCATGACCATCATAAATTTATTGAGAATTAGAAATTCAACAGAATAGAAAATGTTGAGTAAAATTTCTGTTTTCTGTGTTGTTGTTTTATAATATCCTTTAATTCAACAGTTTATAAATTACATCAACATTTTGAGAAGTTAAACAGATTCACAACTTTTCCTGAAGATGGTGACAGATGACCGTGCAATAATTCACAACTGACTCATTAACTGCCTGCTAGCATTCAGCTAATATCACGTTAGAGTTATTGTACAGTCTCTGTCACCGTCTTCAGGAAGAGATGGGTCCTTTACCGGATTTGGGCCAAGCTGAGGACATTATGTCTGTAAATCTGCAAGCGCAAGCAGTCGCCATGTGCTGGAAAGTAGATATTTGCCTCTATTGTGTAGAAATTCCACAGAGGGTTGCACCAGTCAGGGGCACTGCAGTTGACCCGGTCATAAATGTGAGGACATTCTGCAGCATTGTGGTTTCTGCTTTCTCTGTTTGATGGGGGGAAAAAAACAAAAACAAAAGCACCACAGCTCCATGACTGGCTCCGACTGCCATAAAAGAGTAGAAAAAAAGGATAAAAACAATAAATACTGACCATCAATAAACACTGAAAACATGTACACATGATGGTAAAATTAAAGAGAAATAAAATGGGTAATAAAGCCCACAGTCCAGCACATCTAGTGTCTTCAAATCACTGGAAATGTTATCATATCCCACCTTCTACATCCTGGAAGACGTTCCTTCAGAAGGCCACAACCTTGTTCTCATCTGATCTCTTGTTGCTTCCTGTCTCTGACCTTTTCATTTGAAACATCTCCTCCAGGGGGTTAGCTGAGAGATCACTGAAGTGGAGAATGAAGCAAAAAACCTTCTGGATGGAGCTGGATCTTCTGGAGGATTTAAAGAGCTTTTAATCCATCTCAGAATCTAAATATAATGCTATGAAAAGAACCAACCCTTCATCATGGTGCCATTTCTGAGACATCCAAAATGAATCCATGTACTCATCCAGAAATACGGAATTGTACGGTCCTTCTAATGTTCGCTCGAGAAGTTTATTTGTGAGTTTCATAGCAAGTATACAGAACATACTGTAGACAGTACTCTAGATGGTACTGTAGATGGTACTCTCATTCCAATACTATAGTTAAGTGCTGCTGCAATCACTGGTTTCCTTCAGACTCTCAGGACAAACACGGAAATGGGTGTGACTGTTCCACTGCATCATATTAGCATTAATACATTAGCAGATTTACCTTTGAGGAGTCATATAGTGAACTATTCAAAACATTAGAATCTCCTCGAGTCACTGATACCCGTCAGTCAAAGTGGAGAGATTCTTCGAACAGAAACACTGTCAGTGACTCAATCGAGAGCTTCAGCTTCTCCACACGTCTGCTTTCAGACCTGTGGGGCATTACTTCATTAATAAGTACTCTTAAAAATTAAAATCTAGCATGTTGTCTGTCTGCTTATGATGTTCTTCTAACAGTAACTGAGTCTGGTAGATGTCCTCAGTGTACAGAACATTACTGACCCCTGGGGACAAGAACATCAACCAGTGATCACCACAACCTGGAATCTGATTCATTCCTCACCTCATCCATTCAGGTATTCAACACAAAGTACAGACAAATATAACACATGGAAACTGTAGTTTTAAGACAACCATAAATACTAATCCAGAAGAAATTTTCCAAGAAACCTGTTTCAGCTTTGCACACAGTTCGGCATCTGTGATGTCACTGAGCACCAGTTTGCTCATTTCTGGTCCATCTCTAATGCATGTGAAGACTTTTTACAGGAAACAAAGTTGGTGGGTCTCCGTGCACCAAACTGATAGTGGTGATGTCCCATAAGTTGTGATGGCTTTCACGTCCTTCAAATCTCTCAGACTGTGAAAGTGCTTCCATTAGCAGCCAGAGGAACTCTCTGAGGAACAGGAGAGAGGAACAGAGGAACAGGAGAGAGGCCCGGCCCGCAAGTCTCGCCTGTTACCCGAGAGGTCTGATGACTCACTCAACAGGATGTGGACCTCCCAAGACAGGAAGTCCACTACACCTCCTCTGATCCTGCTCGAACTCGACCTGGACGCTGGGTCGAGCTCAGGACCAGGTGGAGGCTGCTGTTCCCCGGGCTCGGAGGGACCCGAGAGCCGCACGTCATCCAGCTCAGTGGCTCCAGACGGGCCTTCAGGATTCCTGCCGCTTCCGCCGCCTCCTCCACTGCTGTTTCCCGGTTCTGGAGTCCACGGTTGTATGGATGAAGGCAACCAGCAGGACGGAGCGAGTACGAGGAAGAGGAGGCTATGTTTCCCCTCTCCGCACCACCCATTAATCAGTGCTGGAGAAAGTCGTGCTGCAACACGACTCGGGAGGATCCCGTAGGCCCACAGCAAGTACAACAGGCCAAGGAGGAGCTCAGCCTGGCATTGGACAAAGCCCAGGAAGAAGCCTGCCTTCAGCAGGAGGCTCTGGCCAATCAGGTGGCAGATTTGAGGTTGGCTCTGCAGAGAGCTGAGCAGCAGCAGGCCAGGAAGGAGGACTACTTTGTTAGTCTCAATCCCGGGCCTTTAGTTGATGATTCCGACTTCAGTTCGAACCCGAAATCGATTCCTGTGATTGATTCTTCTAATAGAAGAAGACGCTCAAGGACAAAGACAAAGCTAAGATTTCATAGTCATCTCATTTACATAAACACTCATCGTCAAGCTGAGCCATTCAGCCGTGCAGATCAAAACAAGAACAGTCGTGGCCAGTCGCACTGCATCAAGATATCCCATCTTAATGTATGCTCGCTCAAGGAACGGGTGAAATTCCATCAAGTAAAAGATCTTGTCTCCAGTAGTGATATCGACGTTTTTACTGTCTCAGAAACTTGGTTTGACACATCAGTAAAAAACAAGGAATATAACATCGAAGGTTATAAGCTGGTGAGACTCGATAGACATGCGAAGGTTGGTGGTGGAGTGTGCGCCTATATCCGAAATTCTTTAAAGGTGGAGAAACTTCGAGACATTACAAAAACTTCCGAATCTGGATTTCAACAGCTCTGGTTGAAGCTCCAACATAAAAAGTTAAAGTCACTTGTAATCTGTGTAGCATATAGACCACCGAATATCTCTGTCTCGTGTATGCTGGGTAAGGATATTTTACTGGCTGGCGATCTAAACTGTAATCTTCTTGTCGAATCAATCAAGTCACGTGCGCTGTGGGATGTGATCTCGATGTTGAACTTAACCCAGCTGATATCCTCTCCTACAAGAGTAACTGAGAGATCCGCAACTCTTATTGATGTCATACTTACATCGAATGCTGACCTTGTAAAGTGTAGTGATGTACAGAGGATCACGATCAGTGATCACTTCCTTGTTCATTGCATATTGAATTTGAAGCTCGACAAGGCCAAACCTGTTATGATCACTGCTCGTAGCTATAAAAATTTTGATGCAGATGATTTTTGTGAGGATATTTTAAGGGCCCTTTGGGATGCTGTTACTCTATTCGATCACATTGATGACCAGGTTTCATGTTTTAATTACCTTTTTCTCGGTGTTCTAGATCAGCCTTTCTCAACCGGGGTGCCCCGGCACCCTGGGGTGCCATCTGGCTTCATTTGGGGTGCCGTCAAAAAATTATATATTCTAACATTGAAATAAATAAAATGAATTAAAATTCCAAAAAAACGATAGTTACACTAATGCAGATCATCGCCGCCTCATGCATCATCAAAATTTGTCTCACGGCCCCCTTTCCCATGTCACAACGTCACTGCCAGGGTCAGCGTGACTGCATATATTTTATATGGGGGTGCCTTGAGAATTTGCATACTTCTGAAGGGTGCTGTGACTGAAAAAAGGTTGAGAAATGCTGTTCTAGATCATCATGCGCCCTTAAAAACATTCAAGGTTAAACACAAAAAGTCCAAAGTTATTACTCCCGAAATAAGAGAATTGATGCAGCAGCGTGATGATGTTCATAAACTCATACATCAGACCTCCAATCCTCGCGACTGGGAAGCCTACACGGTCATACGCTGCAAGGTCAAGTCAGAGATTAGATTATCAGAAACACAGCTGATTCGGAATGAAATCACCGAGAAGAGAGAGAACAAGACCTCAATCTGGAAGACAGTACGTAGCTGCTTGAATCCTGGTGGACACTCTACAGTGCCGTATTTACATGACTGTACTGAGGTCGCCAATGAATTCAATCAGTTTTTCATATCTGTTGGTGAAAATGCCACCATAAAAACAAAAACACTTGCACGAGATTATAACCTTCCATCCATTGAGACTGTGAACCCTCCAGCAGCGGACATTAGAGATAGTGATAACAGTTTTGTATTTGTTGAGGTTTCTCAAGAGCTAGTCAGGGATACCATCAGGAACATGCCGACAAAGAAAGTCCCTGGTTATGATAAAGTAGGCATGAATGCAATTAAAGCCTGCCTCCCATCCATCTTGCCTGTGATCACTGACCTGTTTAATGCCTCCTTGTCTAGTGGTTGTTTCCCAAGAGAGTGGAAGTTAGCTGAGGTAGCGGCTCATCCTAAAGAAGGGGACCATGAGATTGCTGGTAACAACCGCCCTATATCCCTCTTACCTGTATTATCTAAGGTCCTGGAGCGCATTGCACATCTTCAGTTGGTCAGCTATTTGACATCAAACAATCTACTCTTGACTCACCAAAGTGGAAATAAGAAATGTCACTCAATGGAAACTCTGGGTGTTCTCTTCACTAGTCAACTGTATAAGGCCATTGAAGAGAAAAATTAACTGCTGTCCTACTGTTAGACCTTAGCAAGGCGTTTGATAGTATTAACCACCAGAAACTACTTATGAAGTTGCGAGACCTCAATGTCTCTGAGTTGGCTCTTGCTTGGTTCCAAAGTTACTTGTCAGGTAGGAGACAACAAGTACGCATAAATAGTTCCGTTTCAAGTCCCTTGGATTTAAAGCATGGTGTTCCACAAGGGTCCATCCTTGGTCCTATGCTTTTCAATTTGTATCTCAACGATCTTCCATCAGTTTGTAAGACATGTAGTGTTGAGTCATGTGTTGATGATTCCAAGCTTTATGTCTCATTTTCCAACAAAGAGATCAATGGAGGGCTCAATGACCTTAAGGAAGATCTGTTGCGGGTGGCTGCTTGGTGCTGTGATAATAGTTTGCTGATAAATCCTGACAAGGCCAAGTTCTGCATGTTTGGATCAGACAAGCTGCTCAGTCAGACGCCTGTTCCACCTATCAAGTTCCTGGGAAAGGAGCTACCGGTTGTCCATTCAGTTAAAGACCTTGGTGTTATAGTAGATAGTAACTTGTCATTTGATGAACATATTAGAACTCTAACTGCAGACTTGATAAGCAAACTAGTAATGCTGAGTAGGATTTGTCACCTTTTTGATCAACAGACACTTTTTATAATTATTAATTCCCTAATTTTTTCTAAGCTTTTTTTATTGCTCTACTGTCTGGTCTGGTACTAGCAAATCAAATATTCACAAGTTACAGCTAGTCCAGAATTTTGCTGCCTGAATTTTGTCTAGAAAGCACAAATTTGATCATATAACGCCCACTCTTAAGGAACTTAAGCTTTTGCCTGTGTCAGATTTATTAGCCATAAGAGACATGGTACTGATGTACAAGTGTATGAACAATCTTGCGCCTGATTATCTTACTAGCCTGTTCAGGAAACGCTCCAGCATACATCAACATAACACTAGGGCGACAATCTGAATATTCCTAAGTGCCGTACCATTAAGGCACAGCACTCATTTCTTTATAGAGGGGTTTCTGTCTGGAATTCACTTCCTAAGGCTATTTCTAATTCTTCATCAGTGTCAGTATTTAAGCAGAATTCGAAGTCGCGGTATTTGGAAAGGTGGTTGCATGCAAATTGAATTGATGATAACAAATATAGTATATTTATTAGATCTTATAGTCTTTTTTAGCTTTTTTTTCCCTAGATTAATATTTTTTAGTTTTTTGATCAGATTTTATCATAGCTTACATTTAAAATTTATGATTATTATTTGTAATTAGAAATATTTATGATAAGATTTTTTGTAAATTAGGTATGAAGAGCCCGTGTTTGGGAACCTAATAAAGCTTATTGTATTGTATTGTATCTTCTGAGCCCCACAAAAATCTACAGTACAGCTTCTTCACTTGTCCTCTTGTCATGAGAAAATTTAACTGACACTGTATGAATACATTGATGGGGTTGTATGTCAACCTTCTGAACCCTGTGATGGCACCATCAAGAGCACTGGAGCAATTTATGTTCATCTTGTAACTGGTTCTGCTTTTAATCTTCTCTGCAAGTTCCTTCAGAATGGGGCTGATTGGGATCTCTTCTTTTCTGACGTCTGTAAATGGGTTTTGGATAATATTATTCATCTGTTTTTAAACACATGAACTGTCAGATTACTGTTTCAGCTATTTTTAAAGGACTCTTCCCTTTTAGCCCTTTGGACCTCAAGCTGCTGAAACATCTGGCTTGAAACTGTGGCTTTTCCAGTGTGGTGGGTGTGGTGGGTCTGGTGCCATTCCTTCCAGGAACACTGATGTTTTGCAGTCTGAACAGGTTCCTGACTTCAGCACCTCGAGCTGGACAGGTATGGGTAGAATCTGTGCCAATCACATGTGAGGTTGTACCTGTGAGTGCAGGTGAACGCAGGAAGAGTCCAGGTGACCCCACAACAGGTAAACCCACAGCAGGTGACCCCACAGCAAGTAAACCCACAGGATTTCTATCACATCTTCTCTACCACTGGCCATCGTGTTACCATCTGCTGTGGGAGAGGTTATGGACAAACAAGCAGAACATGAGCCTTCTGTTTACAGTGAAGGGAACTGTGGGTGCACTGAAAATCACCCCCAACCCTCCTTTTCTCCTCTAAACTCATCTCTGAGAATTCAAAAAGCTTTATTGACATGACGTGTGTGTGTGTGTGTGTGTGTGTGTGTGTGTGTGTGTGTGTGTGTTTCAGTAATTTTGGTCTCTGAAAGTCTGATGACTTTTCACTTGGTCACTTTCAGGCACTAGTGAGTTCTGAAGCATCATTAGCACTAATGCTCTGTTTATGGGTGTGTCGTCTCGGTGTGGTGAACAGCTGACACTTAAACACACACACACACACACACACACACACACACACACACAGGCTAAGCTACACAAATACAGCATGAGGAATATTTAATAAATGAAACACGATAAAGTGGAGCTAGCATGCAAATCACAGCTAACCATCTTAGCACCACTGTTAAACAGAACATAACAGTCATCAAAGGGGTGTGTGTGTGTGTGTGTTATGTTATTACACAGAGGACAGATTGAATTTATCACTGTGACACACACCGCTGATCAAAACATAAATAACCTGCTGATCTTTGACCCTGTCCTCTGTGCACTCAGACACCTGAGGGTTTTATTTCATCTCTCTATTTTCTCTGTGCTGTTTATGTCCTCGGCACAGTGAGGTGTGTGTGTGTGTGTGTGTGTGTGTGTGTGTGTGTGTGTGTGTGTGTGTGTGTGTAAAGAAGAGAAATGAAACTCATTCTCTCTCTCCGTCTCCAAGCCGAGTCTCACTCTCATGTTAATTACTTTTTATTTTACCACCGTAATTAGAGACAGTTTCATCTCACCACGTGTGTGTGTGTGTGTGTGTGTGTGTGTGTGTGTGTGTGTGTGTGTGTGTGTTTTAGAGTGCTTTTTTCTTTCTTTTCATTTAGTTTTTTTTTCCTCTCTTCCTTTACCTGCTTTTATTTCTCTTTTTTCTGATTGTATTTATTTATTTTTTATGTATTTGTTTGTTTGTTTCCTTCTTTGTTAATTACCTTTTCTCATTATTTTTTATCTTTTATTCATTAGTTCTCCTGTAAATATAATTCTTTCTTTCATTATTACATTTAATATTATTTGATATTTTCAATTTGATATGAAGGAATTAAAGTTAAAACTGTGATGAAGCTCAGACTCAGTTCTGGTTCAGACACAGCTGGACTCTGTGACTCTATAGGACGCAGTTATAGAAGTGAGTGATTTATAATCACACTGGTATCACCCAGATGGGGATGAGTTCTCTTTAGAGTCTGGTTCCTCTCAAGGTTTCTACCTCGTGTCGTCTGAAGGAGTTTTTCCTCACCACCGTCACCTCAGGGTTGATTATCAGGGAAAATTTATTTATTCCTAAGTTTAATATTTATATCTGGACTATATATATTTCTGTTTGTGTGTCTCTTGTTAAAAGTGCTGTCCAAATAAATTGACTTGAACTGATTTTTTTTACCTTCTATCATCGTTTATTTTCTATTTTATTCAAATATATTTTTCTTTCTTTCTGTTTCTCCTGCAGGATCGTTTCTGTGAAGGTCTTAAGGTGAAGAATTGAGGCGACATGAGTGTGGACTTCAGGAGGAAATTTCATTGTGTTGCACACAGGACCTTCCATTCACATCATTATCACTGCAGTTAATTAATGCTGTGCTGCACCTAAACCCTCAACCTCACCATCACCCTCACCTTCACCTTCACCATCACCATCACCCTCAACTTCACCCTCACCATCATCCTCACCTTCACCCTCACCCTCAACTTCACCCTCACCTTCACCCTCAACATCACCCTCACCATTACTCTCACCTTCACCCTCACCCTCAGCTTCACCCTCACCATCACCCTCACCATTACTCTCACCTTCACCCTCACCCTCAACTTCACCCTCACCATCACCCTCAACCTCATCCTCACCTTCACCATCACCATCACCCTCAACTTCACCCTCACCATCATCCTCACCTTCACCCTCACTTTCACCCTCACCCTCAACTTCACCCTCACCATCACCCTCACCTTCACCTTCACCATTACTCTCACCTTCACCCTCACCCTCAACTTCACCCTCACCATCACCCTCAACCTCATCCTCACCTTCACCGTCACCATCACCATCACCCTCAACTTCACCCTCACCATCATCCTCACCTTCACCTTCACCCTCACTTTCACCCTCACCCTCAACTTCACCCTCACCATCACCCTCACCTTCACCTTCACCATTACTCTCACCCTCAACATCACCCTCACCATTACTCTCACCTTCACCCTCACCCTCAGCTTCACCCTCACCATCACCCTCACCATCACCCTCACCATTACTCTCACCTTCAGCCTCACCATCACCCTCACCTTCACCCTCAGCTTCACCCTCACCCTCATCCTCACCTTCAGCCTCACCATCACCTTCAGCCTCACCATCACCCTCACCTTCACCCTCAGCTTCACCCTCACCTTCACCCTCAGCTTTACCCTCATCCTCAGCTTCACCCTCACCCTCACCTTCACCCTCACGCTCACCCTCACCCTCACCTTCACCCTCACGCTCACCTTCACCCTCACCTTCACCCTCACGCTCACCTTCACCCTCACCTTCACCCTCACGCTCACCTTCACCCTAACCCTTCACACTCACCTTCACCATAGTATATAAACACACACACACACATGCACGCGCGCACTCACACACACACACACACACACACACACACACACACACACACAAAGGGTTAATCAGCGTTTCTATTTCCTCTTTTCCCTGTGAGGACTGTTTTATGAAACCAGTGCATGCATTGATAGCCTCAGCCCCATCTAGATTTACTGTGTGTGTGTGTGTGTGTGTGTGTGTGTGTGTGTGTGTGTGTGTGTGTGCGCGTGCGTGTGTGTGTGTGTGCTCTGTCTCAATCCTCATCTTTACTAATCCTCTGTGCTGATCTCAATTCCTCTGGGCTCGACATGAGCAGACTGAATTTCAGGATGTGTTTGTGGGTCGACTCGAGGCGACTCGTCTCAGCGCTCGTGTGGTCAGAGGTCTCCTTCTCCATCTCTCTGCTCCACAAAATACACATTGGAACCTTGAGCTCATCACATGCACGCGCATGCGCACACACTCTCACACACACTCACACACACACACACACACTCACAGTCTCTCTTGCTGGGGTTTAAAATTAACGTTGTTCATGTTCCTTCTTCATCCAACAGAACA
The DNA here is from genome assembly GCF_027579695.1 of Neoarius graeffei. Classification (NCBI taxonomy): domain Eukaryota; kingdom Metazoa; phylum Chordata; class Actinopteri; order Siluriformes; family Ariidae; genus Neoarius; species Neoarius graeffei. The sequence goes on along the minus strand of NC_083595.1, from coordinate 55,992,349 downwards.
AAAGATTTTTCACCATCACCATCTCAAAACATCACACAGAACAACAGCTCTCCTCTCCTCCTCTCTCCTCTCCTCTCCTCTCCTCCTCTCTTCTCCCCTCCTTTCCTCTCCTCTCTCCTCTCCTCATCTCCTCTACTCTACTCTACTCTCCCCTCCTCTTCTGTCCTCTCTTCCTCATCTCCTCTCCTCTCTTCCTCTCATCTCCTCCCCTCCTTTCCTCTCCTCTCTTCCTCCTCTCTCCTCTCCTCTCCTCATCTCCTCTAATCTACTCTCCTCTCCTCTTCCTTCCTCCTCCTCTCCCCATCTCCTCTCCTGTCCTCTCTTCCTCATCTCCTCTCCTCCTCTCTCCTCTCATCTCATCTACTCTCCTCTCCTCATCTCCTTTACTCTACTCTACTCTACTCTCTTCTCCTCTCCTCCTCTCCCCCTCCTCTCTCATCTCCTCTCCTCTTGTCCTCTCTCTTTCTTTATGTATTTTTCCAACAATGTTCTTGACTTTCTGGTTGATCGACAGATTGTACCTCAACTTCCTTCAGATAAATGAGGAACAGAAGGTTAAAGATCCTTCAGTTTTCTCTCTGAGGGAATCGCTAAAGGTTCTATGAAGAACCCTACAATAAATACTTCCCCTTTTCCTGCAGGGTTACAACCTATGAGTCCTTAAAGAACCCTTAAACTGAAAGTGATACCCACAATCCTCTGGGTGATGTGATGTCATCTTTTGAAAGTGGGTGGAGTGAATCTGTGAGTGTTGACTTCATAAGTCATCACTAATAAACACCTGCAGTGGGCAGAGCTGATGATTTGACTCATCTCAGGGCGGTGGGCGGAGCTTGTTTACCTGCTGTTCAGGCTGCGTTCCTTCACACACTCTTTCATGTAATCATTGTTTTTGTGTTGTTAAACTCAGAATTTTGTTGTTGTTGTTGTTGTGTGTGTGTTATTGAAGAAGACGACTGTGTCCATGAAGAGCTGAAACTGGAGCTGAACATTAAAAGCCTGTGTGATAACAGCACCATAAAATAAAGTATAAACATCTCCATCAGTGAACATCACACTGAGTTATTACAATTCATCTGCACTCACTGCTGTATCTCTGGGGGCGGAGCTAAAATCAGGTGGTGATGGACGTTCCTAATGTCACGTGATTTTGGAGTAAATTTCGTACTAATGTGAGTGCAATAATTTTTTTAAACAAACTCGGCACGATTTCTGTTGCACGTTTTTTGACCACACCCACTCTCCCACTCCCGCAGTTGATTGATTCACACCTCTGAGGTGAATTCTCCGCCTCTTTATCCATCTCTGTCCATGCAAATAATCTTTCCTTTAAATATATTTAATTATTATTTAAACAGCACACATTAACTACAGTATAATTTTAATTTAAAAATAGAACTCTTTGAGCTCAAAGTGTCAGAGTGAGTAATCCTCCAACTCGGATTATAATCTGTAAATCTGTTCTATGGTGTTAAAGAGGCATATTAATACATGATGTGTAAAATGTAAGAAATGTTTAATTGAATTAATCAGTGTGACGATATGGAGCTCTAAATGAGGGATTTAAACTAACGAAGACGAACCAAAGTGAAATGTTGTGTCTGATTATGTTAATTCTGCTTCACCTTTGAGAGAGAAATGGACGTGATCTGTGGAATATATATGCTAATGAGTTGTCAAAGCTAATTTTCTGTAATATTTGTGTGTTTTAGATCAGTGAGTGAGAGTGGAATGAGATCAGACACATCCAAGTTCAGGTCCCTTACATTAATGTGAAAATTAGTACAAGGAAAATACTAATTAAACACCAGAAAATAAAAAAAAACCCTAAATATCATTATAGCTGTTATTTAACTGGGAACAGAGCATACCTGTCAACCCTCCCGTTTTTCCCGGGAAATCCCTTATTTTGACTTATTTCCCGCTGTCTTCCCGTTTTTTTATTTTCCCGAAAATATCCCGTATTTTCACATTATAAAAAAGTCGGTAGGTCCAGAATTCATGACGCGCCTCTGACAGGAGTTTACAGCAGGAAGTCGGGCCATGAATTCACGTCCCCGCCCTCTCAGGCATCAGTAATTACATAACTACGTCCGGAGGTGAGGCTGAGCAAGTGATTAGGTCTGAGGTGAAGATGGCGATGCTAATAGCTAAGACAAACATTAGCCTCTCTTTCTTTGATGATTTCAACAAGTGCGTGGCTGGAATGTTCCCAGACTCTTCCATCGCAAAGAAATTTTCCATGGGGAAAACGAAAGCCTCCCAAATAATCAAAGGTAAGCTACACATTTACATTAAGTATGTCCTGGCTAAGACCTCATAAATAGCCTAGTGTAAACTAATTGGTGTATTAACTGTTTTATCCACTCATTGTCTATTTTATTTTCTATCTGAAACTTACCCATTTTAAATCACTCTTGGTTTAATATCTTATATTACTTTTTATCTATCTATCTATCTATCTATCTATCTATCTATCTATCTATCTATCTATCTATCTAGTGTTCCGAGGTCATGATTATGGTAAAACCATAAATTGCAATGGAATTGAATTTATTGACTGGTTATATAATGACGTTTCTTATTTTAACATAAGATACGTATTTTAGCCCTTAATTTGGGAAATAACTGGTACCACTGAAAGCAAATAAAAATAAATGTATAGTTTATTCACAAATGCACTCTATAAACCATAAGCATATTGAGTTTGGGTCTTGGCTATCACCAACATGCACCAGAGTACAGGAAATCACAAATACTAGATAGAAAATTGCCCCCCATTCAACTACACACCCACTTTTGGTGAAGGGTATGACTTTCCGAAATTTTCCCTTATTTTGAGTTAAAAATCTGGGAAATATCCCTTTTTTTCAAACCTCAAAGTTGGCAGATATAGAACAGAGAGCTGAAAGATCGGCTCCTGACTCACCTGTAGTGCATTTGGTCAGATGTAGGGAATGTCGTCTGGATCAGATTTGAATTAAAAAACACAAAATCAGAACAATTTTCATTTCACTTCATTAAACTCTGGATTATTCTCTCCAGAGCATTTATCCACATGTACACACACTCAACAATTATATGATATCATCACTTGCGCTCCTCCCACTGTTACATCAGAGCCAAAAATCAGCTCCTGGTTTCAGATATTATTCTCTCCATTCTGATCGTACTTTAGTCCTGAGACTTGTTCCTCGGTCCTTCGTCTCTGTAGCGCCGTTTCCTGCAGCGTGTTAGTGGAGGGATTCTGACTCCTTTCCTCCTCCTTGTGTTCTGTATAAAGTGTCTGAATGTGGAATGGGGTGTGTGTTGTTGATAGGAACAGAGCTGGTGTGTGTGTAAAAGGGACAGGTGGCACGGTGGGACAGGGGTGTGGCACTTTTAACACTGATATTCTTCTTTCTGAGAGCAGTACCAATTCAAACATCTTCGTCTCAGGCATCTGAGATCCACTAGTGTTTCTGTCTCACATCACTTCCTGTTTCTAAACTTCTGCAAATCTCGTCTCGTCTCGTCTTTTTCCGCTTATCCGGGACCGGGTCGCGGAGGCAGCAGTCTAAGCATGGAAGCCCAAACTTCCCTTTCCCCAGACACCTTGGCCAGCTCCTCGGGAAGAACACCGAGGTGTTCCCAGGCCAGCCGAGAGACATAGTCCCTCCAGCGTGTCCTGGGTCTTCCCCGGGGCCTCCTCCTGGGGGGACATGCCTGGAACACCTCCCCAGGGAGGCATCCAGGAGGCATCCGAAAAAGATGCCCGAGCCACCTCAGCTGATTCCTCTCGATGTGGAGGAGCAGCGGCTCTACTCTGAGCTCCTCCCGAGTGACTGTGCTTCTCACCCTATCTCTAAGGGAGCGCCCAGCCACCCTGCGAAGGAAACTCATTTCGGCCGCTTGTATCCGCGATCTTGTTCTTTCTGTCATTACCCAAAGCTCATGACCATAGGTGAGAGTCGGAATGTAGATCGACCGGTAAATTGAGAGCTTCGCCTTTTGGCTCAGCTCCTTCTTCACCACGACGGACCGGTAAAGCGACTGCATCACTGCGGAGGCTGCACCGATCCGCCTGTCGATCTCACGCTCCATCCTTCCCTCACTCGTGAACAAGATCCCGAGATACTTAAACTCCTCCACTTGAGGCAGGACTTCTCCACCAACCTGGAGAGGGCAAGTCACCCTTTTCCGGTTGAGAACTATGGCCTCGGACTTGGAGGTGCTGATTCTCATCCCAGCCGCTTCACACTCAACTGCAAACTGCCCCAGTGCATGCTGAAGGTCCTGGTTTGAAGAAGCCAACAGGACAACATCATCCACAAAAAGCAGAGATGAAATCCTGTGGTTCCCAAACAGGATTCCTTCCGGCCCCTGGCTGCGCCTAGAAATTCTGTCCATAAAAATTATGAACAGAACCGGTGACAAAGGGCAGCCCTGCCGGAGTCCAACATGCATTGGGAACAGGTCTGACTTACTGCCGGCAATGCGAACCAGACTCCTGCTCCATTCGTACAGGGACCGGACAGCCCTTAGCAAAGAGCCCCGAACCCCATACTCCCAAAGCACCCCCCACAGAATACCACAGGGGACACGGTCGAATGCCTTCTCCAGATCCACAAAGCACATGTGGACTGGTTGGGCAAACTCCCATGAACCCTCGAGCACCCTATGAAGGATATAGAGCTGGTCCAGTGTTCCGCGACCAGGACGAAAACCGCATTGTTCCTCCTGGATCCGAGGTTCGACTATTGGTCGAATTCTCCTCTCCAGTACCCTGGAGTAAACTTTCCCTGGGAGGCTGAGAAGTGTGATTCCCCTATAATTGGAGCACACTCTCCGGTCCCCTTTCTTAAAAAGAGGGACCACCACCCCAGTCTGCCACTCCAGAGGCACTGTCCCCAACCGCCACGCGATGTTGCAGAGGCATGTCAACCAAGACAGCCCCACAACATCCAGAGACTTGAGATACTCAGGGAGGATCTCATCCACCCCTGGTGCCTTGCCACCGAGAAGCTTGCAAACCACCTCAGTGACTTCGGCTTGGGTAATGGACGAGTCCACCTCTGAGTCATCAGCCTCAGTCTCCTCAGTGGAAGACATGACGGTGGGATTGAGGAGATCCTCAAAGTATTCCTTCCACCGCCCGACAATGTCCCCAGTCGAGGTCAACAGCTCCCCACCCGCACTGTAAACAGTGTTGGCAGAGTACTGCTTCCCCCTCCTGAGGCGCTGGACGGTTTGCCAGAATTTCTTCGAGGCCGACCGATAGTCCTTCTCCATGGCCTCCCCGAACTCCTCCCAGTTCTGAGTTTTTGCCTCCGCAACTGCCCGAGCTGCAGCATGCCTGGCCTGCCGATACCCGTCAGCTGCCTCAGGAGTCCCGGAGGTCAACATGGCCCGATAGGACTCCTTCTTCAGCTTGACGGCATCCCTTACTTCCGGTGTCCACCACCGGGTTCGGGGATTGCCGCCACGACAGGCACCGGAGACCTTGCGGCCACAGCTCCAAACAGCTGCGTCCACAATGGAGGTGGAGAACATGGTCCACTCAGACTCAATGTCCCCCAGCCTCCCTCGGAAGCTGGGAAAAGCTCTCCAGTAGGTGGGAGTTAAAGACCTCCCCAACAGAGTGCTTGGCCAGACGTTCCCAGCAGACCCTCACCATACGTTTGGGCCTGCCAGGTCTGTCCAGCTTCCTCCTCCGCCAGCGGATCCAACTCACCACCAGGTGGTGATCAGTTGACAGCTCAGCCCCTCTCTTCACCTGAGTGTCCAAGACATAGGGCCGGAGATCAGATGAAACGACTACAAAGTCGATCATCGACCGCCGCCCTAAGGTGTCCTGGTGCCACGTGCACTTATGGACACCCCTATGCTCGAACATGGTGTTCGTTATGGACAAACCGTGACTAGCACAGAAGTCCAATAACAAAACACCACTCGGGTTCAGATCGGGGATGCCGTTCCTCCCAACCACGCCCCTCCAGGTGTCACTGTCGTCGCCCACGTGAGCATTGAAGTCCCCCAGTAGGGGGACTTCTGTAAATCATTTCCTGTCATTTAAAAAAAATAAAAATGTACAGATTACAATTACACAAGTGTGTGTGTGTGTGTGTGTGTGTGTGTACAGCAGTGTTAGATGAAGCAGCTGTAGATGATATAAACAGCTAAAGTATAACAGTCAATACACACTGTGGCAGCAGGGGCATGGCCAAGCATCAGTTTGTGAATGGAAGGCGGAGTCGGGGAAGGTGAGTGGTCAAATCGCTACACCTGTTGTCAATTAATGTGTTTGTGTGTCTCTTGCAGTGACGGCGCTCCATAAAAGGCGTAAGAGAAGTAGAGGAAGAGAGATTGGGACCAGAACACGATGGTGTGTGTGTCTGAGTGTCTCTGTGACTGTGTATGTCCCAAATGAAAAAGATTTGTGCTGAAAAGCCAAATAAACTGAATTTGACACAAACAACAGCCTGCCATACTTCTCTGCTCCACCCACATCTGGGCAGTTTCTATAGTGGTGCCAAAACCCAGGAGTGCAGAAGGGAACAACCCCATGGAGTCCTCTCCCTTTAAAGACCTCATCCATGCCCTCGCCATGGCACAGAAAAACCAGCATCAAGCACTGATTGCCCTCTGAAAGGAGCAGGAACAATGGTTTGAAGCCTTGATGCTGGCCCAAAAAGAAGACCGCCAGGCATTCCGGCACCTACTCGCGTCAGCGGGATCCACAATGTAGCGAGATTCAGGTGTGGGTGGAGCACAGAATCACGGCAGGCAGCTGTTTACGTTGAAGAGGGGTTTTTATTTGATAGCTTTTCAGCATAGGGTTCCAAAAAACTCTCCCTCTCTCACACACGCACGCACACACACACATACAGGCTGTCAACAAGCCCTCGGCGCTGACCTCCCCTTCTCGCTCTCCTTTTATCAGGCGCAGTCACTGAAGGAGACACAAACACAAGTTAATTGACAACAGGTGTAGTGACATGACCACTCACCTTCCCTGACTCCGCCCTCTATTCACAGACCGATGCTTGGCCGCGCCCCCACTGCCACATATCCCCACCACCCGACTCAGGCCAGGGAGCCGTCCGGCCTGAACCTGACTCCCCCCCCCTTGACGGGAGAGGAAGTCTGCCACCACCATCTGCGCCCCTGGCCTGTGGACCGCATCGAATTTAAATGGCTGGAGTGCAAGATACCAACGGGTGATCCGCGCGTTGGCATCCTTCATGTGGTGGAGCCACTGGAGGGGCTCATGCTCTGAACAGAGGGTGAAAGGGCACCCCAGCAGGTAGTACCAGAGGGTGAGGACCACCCACTTGATGGCTAGGCACTCTTTTTTGATTGTGCTGTACCTGCCCTCTCGCATAGACAGCTTTTGGCTAATGTACAGCACGGGATGCTCCTCCTCCTCCACCCTCTGGGACAGAACAGCCCCCAGCCCTCTATCTGACATGTCTGTCTGCAAAATAAAAGGGAGAGAAAAGTCAGGGGAGTGTAACAGTGGCCCCCCACATAGTGCAGCCTTTACCTGAGAGAAAGCCTGTTGGCATTGCTCCATCCACTGGACCAGATCTGGTGCTCCCTTTTTAGTGAGATCTGTCAGCTGGCTGGTGACGTCCAAATAATTAGGTATGAACCTCCAATAGTAGCCAGCCAGCCCCAGGAACTGTCTCACCCCCTTTTTGGTCTTGGGCCTCAGGCAGGCCACAATCGCTGCTGTCTTATTCATTTGGGGACGCACCTGCCCATGGCCTAAGTGGAAACCTAGATACCGTACTTCCACCCGCCCAATCGCACATTTCTTTGGGTTGGCTGTGAGACCCGCCTGCCTCAGCGACTTTAGGACGGCCCTAAGGTGTTCAAGGTGCCGCAGCCAGTCATTACTATAGATGATAATGTCATCCAGATAAGCAGCTGCGTAGGTGGCATGGGGCAGAGGACCCTGTCCATAAGCCGCTGGAATGTAGCAAGCACCCCAAACAGCCCAAAAGGAAGTGTGACGAATTGGTGTAAACCAAACAGTGTGGAAAAGGCCATTTTCTCTCAGGACAGAGGAGTCAAGGGGATCTGCCAATATCCCTTCATTAAATCCAGTGTTGAATAAAAACGAGCAGCACCTAATTGATCGAGCAACTCGTCAATGCGAGGCATTGGGTATACATCAAATTTAGACACTGCGTTGACTTTCCTATAGTCCACACAGAACCGAACTGACCCATCGGTCTTGGGGACCAGGACTACTGGGCTGCTCCAGTCACTGCAGCATGGCTTCAAGTTCATCCCGGACCACCTTTTTTTTTGTGTTCGGGCAGGCGGTAAGGACGGCTGCACACTACCACCCCTGGGGGAGTCTTAATGTGGTGTTCTATGAGGTGGTTATGGCTGGGCAGGGGCAAAAACATGTCAGAAAATTCTTTCTTTAGCTGGGCTACCTCTGTGAGCTGGGTCGGGGAGAGGTGATCTCCAAGGGAATCCCTGAGAGAGGGAGGAGGGGCAGGGTGCTCCTCATTCCGTGTATCACCCTGACGTGGTGCTGACGTAGACGGCTCTGTGACAGTTTCTCCCACCAATGCTACTCCAGGGCTTCCCCTAGCTGAATTACGGCAGGACCCACTCTTCACTATGTGCGTCATTAATTCCTTAAACCCCGGCCAATCAGTCCCCAAAATTAGTGAGTGGGTAAGACAAGGGTTAACCGCCACCTTTACACTATGTTTTTCCCCTCGAAATAGAATGTGGACAGACACTAAAGGGTACTTGTGGACATCCCCATGCACACACAACACCTTCACCATTCGTGCTCTCCCCAATGCCTCACCTTGCACCAGGCTTTGGTGGATTGAGGTCTGGTTACACCAGGAATCCGCCAAAGCCTGATACGTATCCCCTTGGACACTTACCGGTATTCGATACGCTCCGGCCTGATCGAGGGCGGTTTCTGGAGTGTCGGGGACCCGGACCACCACACCCACCTCCATCACGGAGCACTGATGTTGGAGATGTCTCGGCTCCCCGCAGCGCCAGCACACCAGCCTAGGCTCTCCCTCTGCACCAGTGTTACAGATGTCACTCACCTGAGGGCGAGGAGACACAGACAAGGAAGGGGGAAATGGGAGGACACCATGGGTGCGCCGGGCTGGCTGGGGGGGAGCCGGCCCCCGCCTCCCTGGTGGGGGAATGGGGTGAGGATGGGAAGCAGAGGGAGAGAGAAGAGAGAGGAGAAGAGGAGGCATGCCTTCCTGCCATCAGAACTGCTGCCATGTGGTCCTCTGCCAGCTCGATCGCCTGGTCCAGCGACACCGGGTGATGACACTGGACCCACTCCACCGGTCCTTCCGGAAGTCAGGCAACGAATTGTTCCAGTGCCACCAGGTCGATCACTCCCTTGGCGTCGCGGTCGTCTGCCCTCAGCCACCGCTGGCAGGTGTCCTGCAGTTGCTGCCCGAACACAAACAACCAGCCAACCTCCTTCAAGTCCAGCAAGTGGAAGCGCTGCCACTGTTGCTCTGGGGAGCGCCTGACATGCTGGAGGATGGCTCTACGTAGGTTGGCATACACGAGCCGGCTGTTGACGGGGAGCTGCAGCGCAGCCAGCTGCGCCTCACCCGTCAGCAGGGGGAGGAGGTGCACCACACACTGGTCTACTGGCCAACCCCATGCCTCCGCTGCCTACTCGAAGAGCACAAGGAAGGCTTCCGGGTCATCATGTGGACCCATCTTTGTTAAGGTGAGGTGGGGAGGGTCAGCTCCAGTGGAGGTCCATGACTTCCGGAAGGAATGGTGGAGTGGGTCCAGTGTCATCACCCGGCATCACTAGATCAAGCCATCAAGCTGGCAGAGGACCACATGGTGGCGGTTCTGACAGCAGGAAGACTTGCTTCTCCTTCTCCTCTTGCCTCTCTCTCTCCCTCTCCCTCTGCTTCCTGTCCTCACCCCATTCCCCCACTGCAGAGGTGGGGGCCGGCTCCACCCCAGCCGGCCCGACACACCCGTGATGTCCTCTTGTTTCCCCCTTCCTTGTCTGTGTCACCCCCCCAGGTGAGCGATGTCCATAACACCAGTGCAGAGGGAGAGCCTGGGCTGGTGTGATGGCATTGCGGGGAGCTGGGCCATCTCCAAAATCAGTGCTCCGCAATGGAGGTGGGTGCAGTGGTCCAGGTCCCCGATGCACCAGAAACCGCCCTTGATTGGGCTGGAGCATATCATATACTGGTAAGTGTCCAAGGGGATACATACCAGGCCTTGGTGGATTCCGGCTGTAACCAGACATCAATCCACCAAAGCCTGGTGCAAGGTGAGGCATTGGGGAGAGCACAAGTGGTGAAGGTGTTGTGTGTGCACGGAGATGTTCACAACTACCCTTTAGTGTCCCTCCACATTCTATTTCAGGGAGAAAAGCATAGTGTAAAGGTGGCAGTTAACCCTCGTCTCACCCACTTGCTGATTTTAGGGACTGATTGGCCAGGATTTAGGGAGTTAATGAAACACATAGTAAGAAGTGGGTCCTACAGTAATACGTCTTGGGAAGACCCCGGAGTAGCATTGGCAGGAGAAGCTGTCACAGAGCCGTCTACATCAGCACCACGTCAGGGCAATATGCGGAGCAAGGAGCACCTCGCCCCTCCTCCCTCTCTCGGGGATTCCCTTAGGATTTCCTGTTAGAGCAGTTGTGAGACGAGACTCTGTGGCATGCTTTTGACCAAGTGAGAGCAATCGATGGTCAAATTCTCCAGCTAAATGCGATGCCGGCCTTCCCCTACTTTTCTATTATTAAGGATAGGTTATACTAAGTGACGCAGGACACTCAAACGGGTGAAAGGATAACACAGTTATTAATCCCAAAGAGCCGCAGGGAACTCATATTCCAGGCAGCTCACTTTAATCCCATGGCTGGACACTTAGGGGAGGACAAAACACTAGCCTGAATAATGGCCTGGTTCTATTGGCCAGGAATTCACTGGGATGTCCGTCAGTGGTGTGCCGCATGCCGAGAATGCCAATTAGTAAATCCCGTGGCCACTCCAAAAGTGCCTTTGCGCCCTCTCCCTTTGATCAAAACCCCTTTTGAAAGAATCGGGATGGATCTCGTCGGGCCATTAGATCGGTCAGCATGGGGATATCGTTTTATTTTAGTTCTGGTGGACTATGCAACACGATATCCAGAAGTGGTGCCTCTCCGCAATATCTCAGCACACAGTATTGCAGAAGTACTCTTCCGTATTATCTCCCAGGTTGGGATTCCAAAAGAAATCCTGACAGACCAAGGCACTACATTTATGTCATGCACACTGTGCAAATTGTATGGGTTACTGGGGATTAAGCCTATCCGTACCAGTGTCTATCATGCACAAACTGATGGCTTAGTGAAACGTTTTAATCGAACACTCAAAAACATGATTCAGAAGTTCGTAATTGAGGACACACGTAATTGGGATAAATGGCACGAGCCCCTGTTATTTGCAATATGAGAGGTCCTGCAAGCCTCAACAGGTTTTTCACCATTTGAATTATTATATGGGCATAAGCCACGTGGCATTTTGGATGTGCTACGTGAAAATTGGGAGGAGGGACCTTCACCTAGTAAGAACGTTCTAGACCTGCGCACCAAACTCCACACCCTCATGCACTTAACCCAGGAGAATTTGCGGCAGGCACAAGAACATCAAATCCGACTGTAAGACAGGGGCACGCGCCTTAGAGAGTTCATGCTGGGAGACAAAGTGCTCGTATTATTGCCCACATCGAGCTCCAAATTGATCACCAAGTGGCAAGGGCCCTTTGAGGTCACATGGCGAGTCGGGGGCCATTGACTATGAGGTGAGATGAACGGATAGGGGTGGGGCACTGCAAATTTACCACCTCAATCTGTTAAAACACTGGAATGAGGAGGTCCCCATGGCATTGGTGTCAGTAGTCCCAGAGAAGGCGGAGCTGGGGCCAGAGGTACAAAAAAGAAAATTCACATCTCCAACCAATCCGGTCCCTTGTGGAGACCACCTCTCCCTGGCCCAACTCACAGAGGTAGCCAAGTTGCAGAAGGAATTTTCTGATGTGTTTTTGCCCCTGCCCGGCGGCACCCACCTCATAGAACACCACATTGAGATGCCCCTGGGGATGGTAGTGCACATCCACCCTTACCACTTGCCCATACACAAAAAAAAAGTGGTCCGGGATGAATTCAAGGCCATGCTTGAAATGGGCATAATCGAGGAGTCCCACAGTGACTGGACCAGCCCAGTGGTCCTGGTCCCCAAGACTGATGGGTCGGTCCGGTTCTGTGTGGACTATAGAAAGGTCAATGCGGTGTCTAAATTTGAGGCATACCCAATGCCTCGCATTGACAAGCTGCTCGATCGATTAGGCACTGCTCATTTTTACTTGACTCTGGATTTAACGAAGGGATATTGGCAGATCCCCTTGACTCATCTATCCTGAGAGAAAACGGCTTTTTCCCCACCGTTTGGGTTACACCAATTTGTCACACTTCCTTTTGGGTTGTTTGGGGCCCCTGCGATGTTCCAGCGGCTCATGGACAGGGTTTTCTGCCCCCACACCGCATACACAGCCGCGTACCTTGATGATATTATCATCTATAGCAATGATTGGCCATGGCACCTCGAACACCTAAGGGCCATCCTAAAGTTGCTGAGGCGTGCAGGTCTCACAGCTAACCCAAAAAAGTGTGCAATTGGGTGGGTGGAAGTACAGTATCTGGGTTTCCACTTGGGTCATGGGCAGGTGTGTCCCCAAATTAACAAGACTGCAATGATTGCAGCCTGCCCAAGGCCCAAGACCAAAAAGGGGGTGAGAAAGTTCCTGGGGCTGACTGGCTACTCTTGTAGGTTCATACCTAATTATTCGGACGTCATCAGCCCACTGACTGATCTCACTAAAAAGGGGGCACCAGATCCGGTCCAGTGGATGGAGCAATGCCAACAGGCTTTCTCTCAGGTAAAGGCTGCACTGTGTGGGGGGCCACTTTTACACTCCCCTGACTTTTCTCTCCCCTTTATTTTACAGACGGACACATAGGACAGGGGGCTGGGGGTCCGTTCTGTCCCAGAAGATGGAGGGGGAGAAGTGTCCTGTGCTATACATTAGCCGGAAGCTGTCAATGCATGAAGGCAGGTACAGCACGATAGAGTGCCTGGCCATCAAGTGGGTGGTCCTCGCCCTCTGGTACTACCTACTGGGACACCCTTTCACCCTCCGTTCAGACCACGCACCCCTCCAGTGGCTCCACCGCATGAAGGATGCCAACTCGCGGATCATCCATTGGTATCTTGCCCTCCATTCAAATTTGAGGTGGTCCACAGGCCAGGGGCACAGATGGTGGCGGCAGACTTCCTGTCCCATCAAGGGGGGGGGGGGAGTCCACTGCAGGCTGAATGGCTCCCCGGCCTGAGTCGGGTGGTGGGGGTATGTGGCAGTGGGGGCATGGCCGAGCGTCAGTTTGTGAATGGAGGGCGGAGTCGGGGAAGGTGAGTGGTCAAATCGCTACACCCATTGTCAATTAACGTGTGTTTGTGTGTTTCTTGCAGTGACAGCACTCCATAAAAGGAGTAAGAGAAGTAGAGGAAGAGAGATTGGGACCAGAACACGACAGTGTGTGTGTGTGTGTGTGTGTGTGTGTGTGTGTGTGTGTGTGAGAGAGAGAGTCTGTGTAACTGTGTATGTCCCAAATGAAAAAGATTTGTGCTGAAAAGCCAAATAAACTAAATTTGACCCTAACAACAGCCTGCCGTACTTCTGTGCTCCACCCACATCCGGGCAGTTTCTACACACACATAAATAAATGAGTAGAAGTACATTATAAAAGTGTGTGTGTGTGTGTGTGTGTGCGTGCGTGTGCATGCGTGCGTGCACTCTGCTACAGTCCTGATACTGAGTGATTTCTGAAATCTGTATTTACAATCTGCTAAACTTTTATTTTATTTTATTTAACTCTCTTTCTGTTGTGTCCAGATGTGGAAATTGAAAATTCTTTTAGAGCACATCTTTAATTTCCTTCACTGACAACAAAGACTTTCATTATTAAATGTCCTGCTTTCATTTATAAAAAAAGTTCTTCACATTAGTAAATCAATAAATAATATCAATTAATGGACTGTAAAGTAAACATTGGACCAGTCAGAAATCATGATGTGGTTGACATCATCAACTCAAGGCCCCACCCATCACTGAAGTACAGTGTTGGGTTCGCCCAGAAAGAGACCCTGGATTCCTTCGTGAATGCCTTTCCCTCGGGCCCGAGGTAGACGAATCAACAGCTCGAACACAGACAAGGGAACACGTGAGAGTTGTTCACATGTCAGTTTATTCGCTCAGTCACTTCGTCTGAATGAAAACATTTGTGGGAATGTCTTATAGTGTTGCTGTGTTTATGTTTTGTCTTCGTGTGTGTGTGTGTGTGTCTATGGGTGTGTGTCTATGTAGAAGTGTGTAATGATCTTGAATCAATCATAATAATATAATAACATATTTTTGCTGACAATAAGGTACAGATAGATGTTATGTCTGATTCTTCGTGGAATAGTTTGGAATGTATAAACATAGATAATGTTTAATGTTTGCCTACGAAGAAGGCCAAAAAACACTAGTTTGCACAGAAAGGATCGTACTAATTCTTAATAATTAACATGAATAATTCTTAACACATGAATGTGTGGTCAGTCAGTAAATTACATCTCGATTATCTTGATTCCATCAACATAAGTAAAATAACAAATAACAATCAGCTCTTAATAATGAATGTTATAAGAGAATAAACATTAAAAAAAAATAAGAACAACTTAACCACAAGAACAATGAGAATATGTCTGAAAGAGAGAGAACAATTAAACCACTAACAGGATTAAACTTATAACTAAATTAGGTTAATGCTCTTAAACTAAAAATCCTTAGAATCATGAGATCTTAATTATAATTATAATGCCATTATGAAACTAATCTAGAACTATGAAACTAACATTAATCACGGAATGTATTCATTAATTACGGGATCTATAAAACTAATATTAATCATTACCATAGTATATTTCAATATATTTCAGTGTATTTCATAGCCTTTATGAAGCCATGACCTAAGATTCAACTGAATGAATAAGCATGATCATGAACTTTAATTCTACTATTTCTGAGTGTGGTATGAGTCGATCTGACACTAAAACAGACCTTCAGACACGTCTCTGTTCAAAAATACACATTCATAAACAAAATGTTCCCAAACAATGTCCAGCCGGACCTAAGGTCATTTCAAACTAAATTTTAACACAGAATAAGCTAAGAATCACTATTTCACTAAACTTACATATACCTACATATATCCTGATTTAACCTACTGATTCATATTCTGATCATAATCTACATAAAATAAATTTTGACCCAACATACAGAAAGGGGGGGGACAGGCCTGTGGGGGGGAAGGCCAAGACACTGAAGTGAGAGAAGCCCTGACTCCTCCTTCAGGCCAATACAGCGACCTCCAATGCCACGCCCCTGTCAGAGGTCAATGCAGCGACCTCTGACCTCATACCCATGCACAGTGCCATGCTCACGGCTGACACCCGACCTACTGGTGTTGGTGTTTTTGGGGTGTTGACGTCAGTTTTGGCATGTGGGCGGGGTTGAACGCTGGTCCCAGACCATGTTGGGGACTGAATGATTAATTGGGCACCGCCCACCTGCCCTCTGTTTCAGCCTGATCACCATTTATTACCTCTGCCAAGGAGGTTATGTTTTCGGTATCGTTGGTTTGTTTGTTTGTTTGTTTGTCTGTTAGCAACATTACGGAAAAAGTAATGAACGGATTGCTCTGAAATGTTTTCCAGAGGTGTGACTGGGCACAAGTAACAATCCATTAAATTTTGGCAGTGATCCGGATCACCTTCTGGATCCCGGATTTTTTTAAAGGATTCTTGGCGAGGTCTGCGCTCTCCGAGTGCTTTTCTAGTTTAATTGTGTGTTTGTTTCCTTGATTGTCTCACATTTGTCATTTTTTTCCTTGTTCCTCTTCCTGTCTTCGCTCCGTGTGGGTTCACCCTGTCATGTTTTTATTCTCTTGACTGTTTTTTGGTTTAATAAAAAGATTCCACATTCACCACTGTGTCCTTTCCTGACACTTTCCTTTATAATTTTCTCACAATAAAAAACAAACAGAGAAACATGCAGCCTGATTTTAAATATATTTTTAATTTTGTAAATAAACCCATCTAATTCAGGCAAGAATCAAACACAACAATAACAAAAAATAAATATAAATCACTTTGATCATGAGGATTCAGAATTTCATCAGTGGAACTTTGAGAACTCCTGGTGGGGAGTGGAGATGAATGAGCAGAAATAAAATCAAATGTGGAGGCGGAGCCGTGTGCAGCATGTGAACGTGAAGCAGAGCAGTGACGGTAATGATGTCAGGACAACTAACACACACACACGATTCTGTCAGTGTTGTTCATATCAATCTGAGATTACGACAAAACGCAATGTGGAGTTTACATATTTACAGTTTCTATAAGATGCAGAGAGACTGAGGTGACGTGACACAACACAGATGCATTCTGGGTAAGTGACCTCACTGAAGATAAATGCAGGGGATTCACTCATTCTCCGTGGATTAAAACACACTCGACTTCCTGAGGTCACTGCATCCCTGTGTGATGAAAGAGAACGGACACAAAATAATAATCAGCATCCAATATGGCCAACCAGAGAGAGAGAGAGAGAGATTTAAAATCATTTGTTCCAGAGAGACACAGACAGATAGAGAGACAGACAGATAGATAGACAGATAGTGTGAGCTGGAGAATGGCTTTGTTATTAATTTAGCCAGTTAAGGCGCATTGAGTGTTGTGAATTAGAAAAACCGCAGCTCATCTCACAAATTAAACTAAATTCTATAAAAATTAAGGAACACCCTGAAAGGTTACGGCGGCGTTCCGAGCCGCTGCTCGGCTCTGAATTACAATCAGAGATCAGACTTTAATGACTAATTATCTGTCAATGCTAATTATATAAAAGCTAAAGGTCGCGTCCCAGACGTTAAGTGTTTGATAAAAGAGTCTTTATGAGACAAAGACAGCATGTTACTGAGATACGACAGGAGAGAAGAGTGCCAGCTTTACTTCTCGGTAACTGTCGTAACATACTTACTGAGCTCATTAACCATTAGCTTGTGGTTAGCATTAACGCTAAGTTCTGACACTGAGACAGTAAAGCCATGTGACCTCCAGCTCTGTGTTTCACAGAACACACAGTTAACTTCACACTTTAAGTTTATACTGCAAAAAATGATGTCTCAGCAAGTGAAAATATCTTGAAAATAGTTGAAACGATCGAGCATTTCCTATTCAAAGAATACAAGACACCAATTCTGAGATTATTAAATCGAGTTCTAGATTGCAGCCAACTAATTCTAAGACGTCTTATCAAGTAAAAATATCTGTCCATGCAGTGAGATCATTTCACTAGGATTCAGTTTTCAATTTTTTGCAGTGTATGGTGTGTTTCTTGACCCACACAACACCTGCAGTGCATTATGGGTAATACACACACTCCATCACACACATGGAGCACACAAACCATATGAACACACACCACTCAGGTCCTTCTGTGTGTTAAAGTGTGTGACGTTGCATTGAGAACACGTGAACTGTGGTGTTTGAGATGAAGCCAAAGCATGATCCTTCCCCTAAATCTCCTCTCTGTTGTCACTGAGGACAAGTGAAAGTGTAACCTCTATGTTCTACAATTTAAGATCAGCTCATAGAGGGAAAGTTTTGACAGGGTCTACTGCAATAATATGCTGCATTTATCCACTACAATTAATTAAATAATTTTAAAAAATGGACCAGAGTATAGTCAGCTTCACTGTAATAAAATCCATACAAGTTTACTGAGATGTTGAACAAGAATACAGAATAAGAAAGTTACAGTCATAGATAAATAGGTAAAGTGCGAAAAGATTTAAAGGGTGGGCTTTGTGCAAGAAGAATTAATAAATAGATAAATATTACAATAAAATGTACAGTAGGCTACTCTTGTAAACAGTAGTGTAATGTTAAGAGCTCACTGTTTTCATGCCCAGAATATTTGAATCCAATAAAGAAAATATTAATAGGCCTAAAGTAGTAAAATAAATGAAAAAATAAAGTAACAAATGAATGAATAAAAATGAAAAATATGAATGAGTTGAATAAGTAAAATAAAATAAAAGTTCAGCACTGTTGGAGATGTACGGTATGTAAAATCAGTGTAAGTGTTCTTATGCTGTAACCAGGCCGTCAAAAACGGCGTTATCCTGTGACTCGCAGCTGGCAATCAAACCAGCTTTATCCTGTGACTCGCAACCGGCAATTCACCGGTGTTATCCTGTGACTCGCAGCCGTCTCAACAGACGCATAAATGCAGGGGCGATGACCACCAACACAGAATTCCAGGAGGGACGGTTGGCTTCTAGAGAGCCCAGGCGGCGCCGCGCAGACCCCACAGGGATTCCAGGAGAAGACGGTTGGACTTGGGCAGAGAGACACACACACAGGAGCCGTTGGCTGGCTGACTCTTCCAACAGGGCAGGGCACAGGCTTTCGCTAATGTCGGTACAATACGGCGTTAAATGCCTGGCAGGAAGACGTAGGAACTTATAAATATAGATAGAGAGATTATAAATGCTGCACAACGAGCAATGGGCTACTCGCTGCCTTATTTCTCTTGTACAACTCACTTGTACGTTCTAGATGCGCTATATATAAGCAGGAGGTGCTGTATTCATGACACAGTTGTCGTAAACAAAAGAAGATGAAATTATATCTTCACTGCCAGATAAGGAATAGTTCAGAGGGAAATTTACAGCTTAGCAGATACATACAGTGGGATAAATATTAGAAAATAAATTATGTGAGGAACTTAAGGTGGGTTACAAAAGCTTCTCATTTATTTATTTGTTTGTTTGTTTGTTTGTTTGTTTGTTTGTTCATTTATTTATTTGGTGCTGTGTTTACACCTCAGTCTCGGTGAAGAGAATTACACCTCCATGCCTGCATTCACTGCTAAAGTTAAATGACCAAATAAAGCCATAAGTGAATAAATGAGCACTCTATAAGGGATGGATCACAGAGATGTACGAGTCTTCTTCTCGGCACGCCGTCATTATCAGACCAACCAGAGATAAATACGCCACAGCCGCGTTAATGTGAGTCGCCGTGGGCTTCGCTACAACAAAACAGCCTCCAAAGGATTGAGCATTTCATTAATTCCTTCACTTCCACAGATTGATTACCAACAAACTGCATCCAGCATCTCATTACTGTCCGTCTCTGGCTTCAACCCCATCAACACCGCACAGGGGAAAGGAACCTATCCCCCTTATTTATTACTCTAGAACCTTCTGCATTACGACTATATCACAGAGTCACAGAGCTGACAGCAATGCGACTTCACCCCTCCCCCTCCATACACATTATTATTATTATTATTATTATTATTATTATTATTATTATTATTTCACAAACACAGACAAAGGGATTTTTCTGGAAACAATGAATGATAAAATTTAAAAAGTATATTTCCAAAACATTTTGTATTTTATTGACATGAACGTGTGATTTCCACATGGCAGTTCCTCCTCTGCACAGACCTGTGTGTGTGTGTGTGTGTGTGTGTGTGTGTGTGTGTGTGTGTGTGTGTGTGTGTGTGTGTGTGTGTTTCCTCTCCACAGCACCTGGTCACCTCGAGCTCCTCATCATCTCTTTCTGATGAACATCACACCTCTTTCAGGTGAGGCAGGACATTCAGTTCCAGTCCCACTGTGCAGGAGCTCCAGCAGCAGGTGAACCGACAGCTTTCTCACAGCAGGACATTGTTTTTCTCAGACATTTCAATGCTGTTTGAGGAGACGATGGATCACATCACCATCCTATGATTCTTCTTCCTTTTTCCTGTTTGGTTCTGAATGAGAGAACCTGTCCTGAGGAAACCTGAGAGTTAGTAAACATGTAAAGTTCCTGAAAAAGTTAGTGAATGAGTAAATATGTGAAATGACTGCCATGTTCTGAGAGGGGTCTGGAACCTCTTCACTCCAGTGCAGACCTCAGGAGAACGTCCCACCCAGACAGCATGCCTCAGCTCATCAACATGTCTGTTAAAGACCAGTTTGTGAACATTTGACTTTACTTTAAACACACACACACACACGCACACACACACACGCACACACACACACACACACACACACACACATGCACGCACACACACACACACGCACACACACACACGCACGCACACACACACTAAAACAGTGATTTCTCTGAGGAACCATGAGAGCAACATGATGTACTGTAGAACATCAGCAGCATGTTGATGATAACAGCAGGAATGGTTTCTGATTTTTCTGCACTCTGATGTGCTGCATGTTTAATTCATCTCTCTCTCTCTCTCACACACACACACACACACACAAAGTCACATTCTGAGGTATCAAAGCCATGACAGGAACTTTGATAAATCAGCACCATGTACCTGACGTCTGCCAAACACAGAACCACTTGGCTTTACACATGGAAGGGTTCTAGAACCACAGCATTCAGCAGAGGGTTCCACCAAACTTTAATCGAGAACCATCTACACTGCACATTGTCAGAGCAAGCCCTCAGCCTGGTTTTGTTTAAGGTCTAGTGATGGTTCTAGTTATGGTTCTGTTTTTTATATTAGTTCCTGTTCTAATTCAGGATAAACATTAAGCTCACATTGAACAGCTTCTATGAGGTTCTACTCTGCCAGGTTTGTTGTTGTAGTCCTCAGAACATTTCTAGCATTGTTCTGGTTGTAGATTTAAAAACATCATGAACCAGAATGAAGCTCCGAGAATCACAGACAGTATGACATTCTAGAACAGTTCCTTTAAGTCTTAGTTTTAATATTAATGCATTTCCACAGTTCTGTTTCTGATTACTAAGATTGTTCTGGATTTTTGGTACTCAGTTTGGATTTGGTTTTAATTTTTAAAGAAGAACCAGACATGATATTCTAGAACTGCTGGCCAATCATCTCAGAGTTGCAGAACAAGATGTTTTTGTTAATGCTTTTCCACCAAAATGGGACTTGTTCTAGTTTTAGTTCTT
Organism: Neoarius graeffei; assembly: GCF_027579695.1. Taxonomy (NCBI): domain Eukaryota; kingdom Metazoa; phylum Chordata; class Actinopteri; order Siluriformes; family Ariidae; genus Neoarius; species Neoarius graeffei. The sequence continues at coordinate 55,971,236 of NC_083595.1, read as the reverse complement.
GTTCAGGTTCCATTTCTGATCATCACCTGAAAATCATATGCTGCTGCTGAAGATCTCCTGCAGGAGCAGTCTACAGAATTTAATCACCATGTGGATGGAACCACACAAACGTACTGTGGATGTTCTTCCTCAGAGAACCTCAAGACTGCAATTGATGAAGAGTTGTCACTCAAGTTGTAATCACTGAACAGATCATAACTTCAGTTTAATATGAGGGAATGAAGGTTCAAACCCTGATGAGGTTCAAACTCCAGTTCCTGTTAATAAACTCTGCACTTTGTGAGTCTGTGGATCAGCAAATCAGGTGGAAGTTCAAATTCAATCCAAATTGTTTGAAATTGCTTTCAGTGAATTCAGAATTGAATGTAGAACAGACTTTTTACAGAATTAAAGTATGTTTATCTGTTCTTGAGATATTACAAATCAAAGACTGAAAAAAATGGCTTAATTCTACCAAATCGCAGTGACGTACTGGTTAACATGAGATGCCCACGCGTGCCGCCGTGAGTGAGTACAACGTTGGACGCCGTGGAGTTCAGAGCTGTCTTGTGGTCTTCCTTCCAGAGCTGTGTTTTTTTGGATTAAATTCGGTTTTATACAGGTAATTGATATCTGTGGATATATTATATTCCTTTTCTTATAGTTTCTATGATTTTTTCTTTTAGAAATTTCCGACTTCTTTATGTTTTGGGAGTTGTTTTATTAATGTTAGTCACATGGACTCGTATAACTTCACGAGAACTTTCATACCTCAGTTGGTGTAAAGCCTAACGAGGAACTTTAGGGAAGTAAGTGATAGTTCCCTTAAAAGATTCACTAAGAAGGGAAAGTAAGTGATAGTTTCCCTACAGTCTAAATTTGTAATACTGTTATTCTACTTAAAAGTCGACAATGTCATTAAAATTGGTAATAAAAAAGGGAAGTAAGTGTTAGTTCCCTAGCAAAAAAAAGGGGGAAAGTAAGTGATAGTTTCCCTACAAATGATCCACAGTCGTATGAATTTTGGGAAACACTATGTTCATAATCTTCGATCTAGCTTTGCTTCGAAGAATATTCAATGAGTGGCGTACAACTCTGCTGTATGGATGCTCCAAACGGAATTTCGTTGTTCTTTTTTGAGACAATGACAATAAATATTCAGAATCTGAATAAGACTTGTGAATTCCTATTCACACTACATATATTTATTACTTGTTCGCGGCAATTAATATGTATGACCCAGGAACCTCAACTGAAACCACATCCTCAGAAGATTTGAAAACTTCTATATCTGCCATGTTTTCAGAGATGAAAACTGATCTGAAACAACATGTAGAACAGTTTGTTGCGACTGCCATCAAAAACTACGCTTATAATGAAGATTTCTGGAGTGATGAAGAGGAGGAATCTGACGGGAATATCTCTAACACAGATCTTGCTGGTGACTTAGAAAAATTTATTTCTCAAGATAAATATCAACAGAAAGAGAAAAATGCTGCCTCAAGCGAGTTCCAGGACCTCGCCCAGGAGTTTGCCACAAGTGAGAAAACAAGCCCACCAATTGATGATGATCTGGTGAAGATCATAGATGGTCTCATCAATGACAAACTACCCAAAGCAAAACTCGACGAGCTTACTGACAAATATGCCAGACCGGAAAATTGTAAGCTCTTACTGGCTCCTAAGATGAACAGGACTGTGTGGACTCAGCTTAAAGACAACACCAAGAAAGCAGATACTGGAATGCAGAGATGTCAGCGGATGTTTTTGACTACAGCTTATGCTATCCTTGATGCCTCGAAAACAGCATCCGGAGAAATGAAAACCAAACTAGTCCATGCTTTGGTGCTTATCCTGTCTGACAATAGAGAAATCAATCTGAAGAGAAGAGAGCTGCTAAAGCCAGATCTCAATGCCCAATACAATGCTTTATGCAATGCCTCAACTCCTATTACAACAGAGTTGTTTGGTGATGACATGGGGAAAGAAATTGATGCAGTGACCAAAGCAAACAAGTTGGGAAAAAGCTTATACCCCCTAGGAAGAGTCGTGGTTCACACTTTCAGCCCTATGGCCAGGGAAGGTCTTCAGATCGCTTTGGCTCAGCGAGGGGTCGTTATGGTGGCCGAGGATTCAACTGGCCTTTTTTAGGGGAAAGATATGCCAACCACAGGAGGACGTCAGCGAAGTCCGCATCCTACAACAAGAACACTCAGAATTAACTCCTCCACAACAGGTCAGCTATGATAACATGATAAATATACTACTCGAGTCACAACAGCTTTTTATAGCTGGGCAAATAAGCCATTATTTGAAGGAATGGAGGAAGATCACTATGGATCCTTACATTTTGCAATGTGTAAGCAACTGTCCCATTGAATTTGACTATGATCCCTCCTGTATCCAAAATGTCACTAACTATGAGCATAAATTCTCCCCAGCTCAACAAGAGGCCATTGACAATGAAATGGAGACATTTTTGAACAAACATATTATTGAGCCTGCAGTCCCAGAACCAGAAGAAGTTATTTCACCCATTTTTGTTACCCCCAAAAAAGAACCAGGAACGTTCAGGGTTATATTCAACCTTCAATCTCTGAATGACGCGGTTACCTACCACAAGTTTAAAATGGATACTGTTGAATCAGCTATCAAATTAATGAAACAAGGATGCTACATGTCATCTATAGATTTACGTGATGCTCATTATTCAGTCCCCATCGAGCCCCAGTTTAGGAAGTACCTCAAGTTTGTCTGGAGGGGTAGATTGTTCCAATATATGGCACTGCCCATGGGTTTATCCAGCAGCCCTCGAATATTTACCAAGATTTTGAAACCGGTATTTGCCACCTTGTGATCCCAGTTTGGACACTCGTGTCTGGGATATATCGATGATTCATTTTATACTGCAGATACACTTGCTCTATGTCAAGAAGCCACCTTGCATGCAGCCCAGTTATTCACTAAGCTTGGTTTTGTTGTACATCCCACCAAGTCTGTTTTTCATCCCTGTAAGTCTTTGGAGTTTCTGGGATTCATTTTAGATTCTGCCCATATGAGAGTCACTATTCCAGAGAGAAAAGCATCCAAAATTGTGAGTTTGTGCCAGAATTTTCTGCGGGACAAACTTTTCACCATTCGCGAGGTAGCTTCGCTTATTGGAACTCTTGTCTCCACATTCCCTGGGGTTGAGTTGGGACCGCTACATTATAGATCCTTAGAGCAGGATAAAGACATTGCCCTGCGTAGAGCTTTGGGCAGTTTTGATGAATGCATGTCCTTATCGAAAGAAAGCCGAGTAGAGTTGAACTGGTGGATATGCTCCATCCCTCACAGTTCTCGAATCATTGACCATGGGGTGCCGGAGGTTGTCCTTAACACAGATGCCTCTGGAAGGGGATGGGGTGCTACTTCGGGCAGTTGTTCTACTCAGGGTTTGTGGTCGCCTGAGGAGGCTTCTTACCATATCAATGTTTTAGAATTATTGGCTGTCAAATTGGGCTTAAGAGCTCTTCTTGATCAAACTCGAAATCAACACATCTGTATCACTTCAGAAAATACCAAGACAGTGACCTACATTAATGCCATGGGAGGTTGTAGGGCTCCAGCTTGTGACACCATTGCAAAAGATATTTGGTCATGGGCGGTAGAACGTGAGAACTGGCTGTCCGCAGCGCATGTAGCTGGGATTCGAAATACCACTGCAGATCATTTATCACGCCAGTTGAACCCTGAGGTGGAATGGGAACTGAGTCCTAATATATTCAGGAAGCTTACGCACTGTTTTGGTGTTCCTGATATTGACTTGTTTGCAAGTAGACTGAACCACAAGGTTAAGTCCTATGTGTCATGGAAGCCTGACCCGCACTCAACATATATATGCTTTCTCGTTAAATTGGGGAGAATTTGCTAATGCCTATGCTTTTCCCCCGTTTTGTCTAATTGGCAGGTGCCTACAGAAGGTCACCCTAGAGCAAGCCACCTTGATCATTGTTGTCCCAATGTGGAAAACGCAAGCATGGTTCACCAATTTACTAAGTCTGTTGATCGATCATCCTCGAGTTGTCCGAGTGACCAAGGGAATCCTCTCAAATCCACTGCATGGCAAGGTCCATCCACTGAGTCCCAAACTCCATCTTCTGGTATGCAGAATATCAGGAAGGAGTTCTCTAAGCACAACATACCTTCAGAAATTATCGAGGTCCTCCTATGTGCTTGGCGAGATGGAACACAGAAGCAATATAATGTCTACCTGCACAAATGGACCCAGTTTTGTTTACAAAGGAAAGTGGTTTCCATGCAGCCCACTGTGAATGATGTGCTCGAGTTTCTCCATGATTTGTACAAGAAGGGCTTAGCCTATTCCACTATGAACACAGCGCGTTCAGCTTTATCTAATTATTTAATGGGCACACCCTTATCTGGAACTCGTTATACTGTGGCCAATCATCCATTTATTGTTCGTTATTTCAGGGGTGTTTTCAATTGCCGTAAACCTTTACCCAGGTACTCTGAAACATGGGATGTTGACATTGTGTTAGATTATATGAAGTTATTATACCCTTTGGACAAGCTTTCATTAACAGAACTTACGTTAAAGTTAGTGGGCCTTCTTGCCCTTACCTCAGGACAGAGATATCAAACTTTAGTTCATTTGGATATTGAATGCATGAAGAAAACACAGAATTATTATTTATTCCGACTAACGGAGCACATGAAGCAGAGTAGACCAGGAAATAAGTTTGATTCCTTCTATGTAATAAAATACCAGGAACAGGAATTGTGTGTTTATATGACACTAGAACATTATCTTCAGCGAACTTTGTTACACCGTCAGCCTGGACACACAAAACTGTTGCTTTCGTATGTTAAGCCCTTTTCACCAGTTGGAACCAGCACAGTAGGTCGATGGATTAAAACACTTCTTGACTTAAGTGGCATAAACACTGCTAACTTTAAGGCGCACAGCACTCATTTCGCTAGCTTAAGTAAAGCTAGTCAAACGGTTCCAGTAGATACTATTTTGAAACATGTAGGCTGGTCTGCAGAGTCAACGTTCCGCAAATTCTATGACAAACCTGTTGTAACGAATGGTGCTTTCCAAAATGCTGTCCTGGAATAAAAAATTGTTTGCTTGCAAGGATGGTTGTGTCCATAATTGTGCTTTAAAATCTCATGTTAACTGGAAGTACATCACTGCGATTTGGTAGAATTGAAAATTAAACGAGACTTACCTGTAAGTTGAAGTTCGATGATAATTCTACCAAATCCGCAGTGGTACTGAGGGTTAACATGCCCTCCCTTAATTCACCCAACCCTATTTATTCCTAACTATTATGTCCACAACCTTTGAAGTCTGACTCATGGCGGCGCGCGTGTGCATCTCATGTTAACCCTCAGTACCACTGCGGATTTGGTAGAATTATCATCGAACTTCAACTTACAGGTAAGTCTCGTTTAATTTTCAATTTTTATAAAACTGCTGTAATAGTCTGTATGAGGATCATATGGTCCAAAATGGGCCTCATTAACCAATGAGATCAAATGTTTTTTCTTTGTAACTTTTCTATTTTTAAAGATATTTACATGGAAATTGGTGGCACATAGATGGTTGAAAAATGAGTAAAAACTAATTATGTAAATTAGCTTTTAATTATTATTAATTATGCTAATTATATAAAACCGTTAAATCAGTACACTCAATAAAAAAGTAATAAAAGATTATTTTTAATCCCCTCTTTGTGCTCTGTAGGCCTTTCTATTTCTCAGTAGGGCTGACTAGTGTTTATATGAAAGAATATAAATGATTATTTCGATTAATATTCACAGCTTTCAAGGCGAACCTCGAAAAAACTGTGTAAGCCACATCCAATAAACAATTCACATTAACTGAACTGAAATCCAGGCGGCATGGTGGTGTAGTGGTTATCACTGTCGCCTCACAGCAAGAAGGTTCTGGGTTCGAGCCCCATGGCCAGCGAGGGCCTTTCTGTGTGGAGTTTGCATGTTCTCCCCGTGTCCGCGTGGGTTTTCTCCGGGTGCTCCGGTTTCCCCCACAGTCCAAAGACATGCAGGTTAGGTTAACTGGTGACTCTAAATTGAGCGTAGGTGTGAATGTGAGTGTGAATGGTTGTCTGTGTCTATGTGTCAGCCCTGTGATGACCTGGCGACTTGTCCAGGGTGAACCCCGCCTTTCGCCCGTAGTCAGCTGGGATAGGCTCCAGCTTGCCTGCGACCCTGTAGAAGGATAAAGCGGCTAGAGATAATGAGATGAGAATGAGATGAGAAATCCAGGCAGCATGGTGGTGTAGTGGTTATCACTGTCGCCTCACAGCAAGAAGGTTCTGGGTTCGAGCCCCGTGGCCAGCGAGGGCCTTTCTGTGCGGAGTTTGCATGTTCTCCCCGTGTCCGCGTGGGTTTCCTCCGGGTGCTCCGGTTTCCTCCACAGTCCAAAGACATGCAGGTTAGGATAATTGGTGGCTCTAAATTGACTGTAGGTGTGAATGTGAATGGTTGTGTGGCTGTGTGTCGCCCTGTGATTATCTGGCGACTTGTCCAGGGTGAACCCCGCCTCTTGCCTGTAGTCAGCTGGGATAGGCTCCAGCTTGCCTGTGATCTTGTACAGGATAAGCGGCTACAGATAATGGATGAACAGATGGATGACGTGAAATCGACGCTCACGTTAGTGACTTCCGGGTTTTTTAAAATCTCATTCCAGCCACTAAGATCTCAATATTTTTCATCAAAACAACTCCAGTTATATTCTAAAATTGTTATTTATTTATTTACAGGAATCAGTTTGGTTTGAAAAAATAAGTGGGTAAAGCTATGAAAACTCACTTCAAAGTCTCCCATGAATCAGAACATCAGAACTAGCAGACGGAAAATTTTGCTGAATCCTTCATCAGAAACAGTGAGAGCAAGAGAACATCTCTATAAAAGTTATCTGACTGATATTGACGAGTAATCCAGTGGGAAACTGATCAGGAGAGAGAGAGAGAGAGAGAGAGAGAGAGAGAGCCTGACTGCTTTCTCGTGACTCAAAAAGAAAAGCATTGGCAGTTTCCAGACATCCTGCGAGCAGAGTTTTTACTCTGTTGTACCGACTTCAACCTGCCGTTACTCCCAAAGTACTGAACAGATCTTAACCAGATACATTTCTTTGCAAAGCAGAGATTATAAGCTTTTTAATGCTAATATCCATGTTAGAAAATATTCAAGAGTTAAGCAATGACAGGTTTAGAAACTTAGATGAGCGTCTGCATGAACAATTTTCACAGCATGGCCAGCGAGCATCTGATACGCCTCACAATGTAGGACACAGTTATAGAAGTGAGTTATTTATAATCACACTATCTGTTATCACCCAGATGGGGCTGGGTTCCCTTTAGAGTCTGGTTCCTCTCAAGGGTTCTTCCTTATGATGGCTCACAGAGTTTTTCCTCATTAGGGATAAATTTTAAAATTGAAATTTTATATCTTTAAAAATGTAATCAGGAACCTTTTCATCGGAGTTGAGTTGAAATTCTGAGGTGAGTGTGGAGCAGACAATAAAGGGTTAAACCAATACATTTAATATCATCCTCACATCACACACAGGATCAACACATCGCCCAGAGACACGCAACACAATTAACCTCACCGCCCACGTGACGGGACACTCATTTAGTGAAAAGCGCTGGAAACATCCGTGCCACTGTTTTGCCCTGAAATTTGAACCTTGATGAGGTTTGATTGCTGCTTTCTAAATGTAAAAGAACATCTAAGCACTGCAGTGGCATTTTGTGCAGAATGTCTGAGCGTTTTACAGCAACGAGCGCTAATTTCCAAACGCAGGGTGCATTAGCAAAACGACAAGTTAGAGCAGTAAAGTGGATGCAGATGGACTAAAAATGACCTTCCACTAACTCTGTACTGAAATGAAAGCCATAGCAGCATCACAAATGAATAATGCACTGTTTGGAGGAGTTTGATGTGTTTGGAGAATTTGTTCGAAGCTCATGTTTACTGTGATGAACATAGAGAAACACACACTCTCAGCTGATTATTCTTACATAACACTGAGACACAAAGTCTGAGAGAATGGTACAGCGCTGCCACAACAGTGTGTGTGTGTGTGTGTGTGTGTTTATCATGTTCTCCGTTTATATAAGTGTTTATGTAAATGTTTATATAAGCCGTGGTGAGTGGGCGACGTTCTGGCTTTAACTCAGAATAAAACCATGTTGAAGTGCACTCCAAACTTTAATCTGGGGTTTGTGTGAAATGTGCTGAATACTACTTTCTACTGAACACGAGTCAGTTGACTAATCACATCCATCACAGCCATAAACTAATCAAACACTTTCAGGAAAACCACAGACTCGAGAGGCAAGTGGACTTTACATTTTCTCTAAATCTAACATGGAGCTCCAGATTTCACTTCAAGCTTCATCTGAAACTAAAGCACTTTCGGCCATCTGACTTTACTTTACTGTTTATTTCCCAAAGTACATACAAAAGAAATCCATAAAAATGATCAGTCAATAACTAAAAGGTTGTGTGTTTGATGGCATGAGAAAGTGAAGCGTCTCGCACTAGTCCGGGTGGATGAGGGTAAAAATCTAAACCCATATCTGACATCAGTGTGATATTTATTGAGAAGTCATGAGCACAACAGCAGGTTAAAGTGAAGTAGGAGAAAGTGTGATGACCGAACCAGGCTCTCCTCATTCTCCTCGTTGCCCCGCCGGATCACATGATGTGCAGAGATGAAGCTGGTTATCATCCCAAAGGTAAAAACCAATTTCTGTTGGGAGCTCAGCTCAATTTGATGAGGCAAAGATTTCCGTGAACGAACAAATCATTTCCGTCTCTGAAATTACAGGTTTGACGTGCAGGAGATCCGAAACGCTCTCTCTCTCTCTCTCTCTCTCTCTCTCTCTCTCTCCTCCTGCGGCTTTTATATTTATTTTGACACGTTTAATGGAAGCCTGCAGCAATCCACTAACAGGAAATATCATTCCTCTCTTCTCAGCCTCTCCATCCACCCCAGCTTCATCCGCCATTTAACACACACACACACACACACACACACACACACACACACACACTTCTTACATTAGATATAGCATTTTAGGTACATAATTGTGTCTTCCACAATTATTGGCACCCCTTGTAAAGATCAGTAAAAAAAAGGTTAGAAATAAAATCCACCTTTTGGTGAAGTCGCTTCATCTCACACTGAAAAAATGAGAAAAATCCAACCTTTAATTAAAATAAATTTATTCAGAGAAAAACAAATCCCTCGTCAAGAAAATTATTTTCAACAAAATCACATGCTCCACTATCCCCTCCCCCACTCACCTGAGAGTTTCAATTGTACAGGGCCTCGCAATCAGCACCCCTCGCCGGAGACTTACGCTAGGGCCGAGTCTACATCACTGAGGAGATGCGGGGAGCGATTTACATCATTTTGACAGAACATAGTGAAAACATATATCACGTGTCCACTCAACTCTCCACTGGGCCTTCAAGACCTGTGTTAAACAAAGGTATTTGATGTTCGACTCCCTTTAGTTAATGGTGCAATTCTTTGACATTCAGAGGAAATCAGGTTTACAGGCAATAACTACTAGTTTCTACTGTTAGGGCAATAATAAAAAGTAGACTGGAACTGTTTTGTAATAGTTTTGGCACTGTGTCAAGTCAAGTCAAGTTTATTTTTAGAGGACTGTGGGCAGGTGCTAAGTCCTGCTGGAAAAGGAAATCAGCATCTCTATAAAGCTTGTCATCAGATGGAAGCATGAAGTTCTCTAAAATCTCCTGGGAGATGCTGCATTGACTTTGGACTTGATAAAACCCAGTGGACCAGCACTACAGGGAGAGAAAGTCAGCTTGCCCCAGATGTCTGTGTGGGTCTGTGTGAGGAGGCACAACAGGATGGAAAGTTTAAAGCAAAGTTTTTAAAAAATCTTTGCAGAAAATGAGAGAAGAAGCATTTTGACATCCTGGCATGTCTCACTGCTGTTGTAAATGAGGCAGTGTTCAGTGGGTGATGGATGTGGGCTCAGTGATGTCAGTCAGAGTGACCATTTCTGAAGGATAAGTGTAAAGTGAAGTGTGTGTGGATGGGTGAAGAAGAGCAGGAGGTGGACACGAACATTCCCACTGAGCTTTATTATCCATTCCTCTCCTTTAGTCCACAAAATCTCCAGGAAAAGGTGAAGGACTGACATCGAGATTCACGCTGGGATCAACAGAGTGAATTACTGCCTCGGTTAAAGGTCGTGTCCCCCTCATACAGAGAAAAGTGCACTAAAGTCTAGATTATCCAAATCAGCAAACAGGATCCTGGTCAAATCAGGAAAATGACGGGACAGATACAGAGCGCTACAGAGAGACCGGATCAGGAACAACCGAAACCAGAAACACGATCAGGAAATAAACGGTCAGATGTGAAGTGAGTTACACCGCCGATCGCTAAAAGAAGGCTTTAGTACAGGAGCTGGAACTGTTTTAGCTAAATTTACTATCATTAAATCCTTTTACTTTATTAAAATTTTAGTGATTAATATATTCATTTGAACTGAATGTACTAATCCCAAAAGAACTGTGTGAGACTGAGAGCTTACTGTTGTCCTGTAACATGTAAAATAACTTTAAACTAAAAATCACTAATAAAAATTCCATTTTAATGAAATGCAAATTATGGCATAGTTTTGGAGTTGGGCTGGTTGTTGTTTTTAATGTTTATCATTTTTAATTTATAGAGCCTCAGTTTCTACATTCCTAATTTCCTAAAACCCTCGCTTGTGGTTTGTTATTTCTCTCGTCCCAAGTGTCTGAAAAAGAAAAAGGAAAAAAAAACCTCAGAACTGCAGATGATACAGAACGGCATAAAGCTCACACACAGAGACTCTTAAACACACAGAACTGATTGAATGGAAACCAGAATCAGGTGTGTTTGAGTTCAGGTGAGTGTGAGAGGAGTAAAGGCTGGATCTGGATCTGAGTGGAGATGGATCTGACCCTGAGGCATTGAACATCATGGACAGCAGCACTGACTGATTCTATCAAAACATTTCAAAAGTCTTAGTTAAGGAGGTCAGAGTCAGCAAACTAATCACCTGGAAATGCCTGAGGGAGGAAAGTAGAAACTCGGGAACCTAGGAACAAAAGTTAAGAGCTAGAATGTAGGGGCATAGATGTGAAGGGCATAAAAAAAACATTCTTACTTCCAAACTATAAACTAAAAGAATAAAAACAGAGGATTAAAAGATTTAGGGACTAAAATTTCAGAATTAGGAATTAAAGAACCTCAGATATTTAAAAGTAAGGAAGAGTTCACTTCTTTATTGAATGAGAATCTGAGGGTGGTGATCCCTAATGAAGTGAACTTGGCAGTGAATGTGCACTCGTCCAACTGTCCATCACGGAGAGGAAGAGCGAGCACTCGTCGTTTTCACAGTGAAGGTCAAATGAATCTTGGTGAGATGGCTGCTGTCAGAGGAACAGTGACATTTTCTTCATCAGTCTCTGATGTTTTAATCATTCAGCACCTCTGTTTGTCTCACCGCTGACTTCCCCCAGATCAATGCACCCTTTTAAGTGCACTCAGGACAAAGGGTCGATCGATGGGCCCTCTGTCATCACCAGTGATGATGAAATGGACAGCTCACTCTTCTTCCTAATTCCACATGGTGTCATGTCTTTTTTGTCCTTTCCTTTGAAACAGGATGATTTGGATGCAGAGTGATTTTTTCTGTCGGAAACATCTTCGTGTCAAACTGATGTATGACATTTACTGGCTTGTTGAAACTTGAGAGCTCCCTCACCGTGGTGTGAGAGCTAATGAAGAGCTCGTCGTGCACATGAATGAATCAGGAGCAGAAAAACCCAGAACGTGTCTCACTCTCTGCTACAACCTGCAGCTCTGCGCAGAATCACATTTCAATTCCATGATAAGAATTAAACGGATTCACTGATTCACTCACACAGTCACTGATTTACTTCAATTCTGAGTAGATTCTGTAGATTCTGTAGATATTATCTGTGATTGTATGAAATTTTCCTTCTCCCCCAGTAAACAAATGTCTCAGAGTGAAAAATGAACAGACACTTTTGTTATGACACAAAACTGTGTGTGTGTGTGTGTGTGTGTGTGTGTGTGTGTGTGTGTGTGTGTGTGAGCTCTGAAAGTGTATTATTGATTCTCACCTCTGTATTTCCACATTATAACACTAAAGCTGATTATACAGTAACAGACGAACACGAGGAGTCGCACTGCATTTATATGCAAATACAGCGCATGATAGACACCCTGCATAATGGTGTGGGTGTGGGTGTGTGTTTATTCCTGAGTAGATTTGATGTTATATCTTTTTCTTTATTTCCTGAGTGATGGAGGAGGAATAATGAATCTTCCTGAACTCTGTGTATTTTTTTTTTTTTGTGGTGCTGACGACTAATTAATCATACGATCTCCTCTAATGTAATCTACTCTAATCTAATCTACTCTAATCTAATGTAATCTATTCCCGTTAGCAATTGATCCATGTAGTTTTTTTTTGTTTTGTTTTGTTCTCGTTGTGTAACTTCATGATGAAAACAGCTGGGCTTCTAAAACTCAAACAGCTGAGGGTTTGGTTTAGATCAGGGAACTCAGTGTGTGTGTGTGTGTGTGTGTGTGTGTGTGTGTGTGTGTGTACTGCAGCTGGTGTTTTTGCCCTTTAGGCTGAAAAATGACACACAGCTGCTTTTTCTGTCTGCTATTGATTTCCGCCAGCAATCTGAGCTCCACACACTCGTCACTACTGCCTTACAGGACACACACACACACACACATGTACGTTTCAGGCTTCAGCCCCAGGCGTCATCTATGTGTGTGTGTGTGGGGGTGTGTGTGTCCATTCACCTGTTATTACCTGTATCTACAATCTGTGCAGAAGACAGCCACACCATCATCAGTCCACTGTGGATGCATCCCAAACCACACACCCTATTCACTATGCAGTCCATATACTTTACCATAAATATCCCCCCCAGAACTTTACCATATATTGTCATGTTACAATGTGGAAATGAAATTAACTTAATTGTGGTTTTATGTCATGAATCTCCAGAAATCGACATCATAGTGAATTGGGGAGAGACCCATACCGGTTGTTCATCACCCTGAGAACTCCATCTCCACTGTGATGCATGGTGATGGTAGTATCATGTTGTGGAGATGCTTTTGTTCAACAAAGAAAGTGGGCCAGGGTTGAGGGTGAGAGAGATGGAGAGAAATACAGGACAATGCCAGAAGAAACCCTGTTCCAAAGACAGGGGGTGGAGCTTCACCTTCCAACAGAACAACAACATGAACAAAAAAGCTGCACCGCTGCAGCTCAGAACCAAGAACCTCAACGTGTTAGAATGGTTTCAATCTGATTCAGATTCTGTGGTAAGACTTTAAAATCTCTGTTCAGCACTGCCACCAGCACCACCAACAACAACAAAAACAACAACAACAACAACAACAACACTCCCCACCCACCTGACAATTCAATTTGATTTTTTAAATAATACTATTTACAACAGACACTGTCACTAAGTAGCTTTATGGAAATCTGGATATTGATATAAAATTTACTCTGAATGAACCCTTCCTCATCTGGGTGACACCCGATAGAAAGAATCGTCTTGTCTCATCTTCATCTGCTTATCCGGGGCCAGGTTGTGGAGGCAGCAGCCTGAGCATGGAAGCCCAAACTTCCCTCTCCCCAGACACCTCGGCCAGCTCCTCGGGAAGAACACCGAGGCGTTCCCAGGCCAGCCGAGAGACATAGTCCCTCCAGCATGTCCTGGGTCTTCCCTGGGGCCTCCTCCCAGGGGGACATGCCTGGAACACCTCCCCAGGGAGGCGTCCAGGAGGCATCCGAAAGAGATGCCCAAGCCACCTCAGCTGATTTCTCTCGATGTGGAGGAGCAGTGGCTGTACTCCGAGCTCCTCCTGAGTGACTGTGCTTCTCACCCTATCTCTAAGAGAGTGCCCAGCCACCCTGCAAAGGAAACTCATTTCGGCCACTTGTATCCGCGACCTTGTTCTTTCGGTCATTACCCAAAGCTCATGACCATAGGTGAGAGTCGGAACGTAGATCGACCAGTAAATTGAGAGCTTCGCCTTTTGGCTCAGCTCCTTCTTCACCACAACAGACCGGTAAAGCGACCGCATCACTGTGGAGGCTGCACCGATCCACCTGTCGATCTCATGCTCTATCCTTCCCTCACTCGTGAACAAGATCCTGAGATACTTAAACTCCTCCACTTGAGGCAGGACTTCTCCACCAACCTGGAGAGGGCAAGCCACCCTTTTCTGGTCGAGAACCATGGCCTCAGACTTGGAGGTGCTGATTCTCATCCCAGCCGCTTCACACTTGACTGCAAACCGCCCCAGTGCATGCTGAAGGTCCTGGTTTGAAGAAGCCAACAGGATAACATCATCCTCAAAAAGCAGAGATGAAATCCTGTGGTTCCCAAACAGGATTCCTTCCGGCCCCTGGCTGCACCTAGAAATTCTGTCCATAAAAATTATGAACAGAACTGGTGACAAAGGGCAGCCCTGCTGGAGTCCAACATGCACTGGGAACAGGTCTGACTTACTGCCAGCAATGCAAACCAGACTCCTGCTCCGTTCGTACAGGGACTGGACAGCCCTTAGCAAAGAACCCCGAACCCCATACTCCCGAAGCACCCCCCACAGAATACCATGAGGGACATGGTTGAATGCCTTCTCCAGATCCACAAAGCACATGTGGACTGGTTGGGCAAACTCCTGTGAACCCTCGAGCACCCTATGAAGGGTATAGAGCTGGTCCAGTGTTCCACAACGAGGACAAAAACTGCATTGTTCCTCCTGGATCTGAGGTTCGACTATTGGCTGAATTCTCCTCTCCAGTACCCTGGAGTAAACCTTCCCGGGGAGACTGAGAAGTGTGATTCCACTATAATTGGAGCACACTCTCTGGTCCCCTTTCTTAAAAAGAGGGACCATCACCCTGGTCTGCCACTCCAGAGGCACTGTCCCCGACCGCCATGTGATGTTACAGAGGTGTGTCAGCCAAGACAGCCCCACAACATCCAGAGACTTGAGATACTCAGGGCGGATCTCATCCACCCCCAGTGCCTTGCCACCGAGGAGCTTGCAAACCACCTCAGTGACTTCGGCTTGGGTAATGGACGAGTCTATCTCTGAGTCATCAGCCTCTGCTTCCTCAATGGAAAACATGACGGTGGGATTGAGGAGATCCTCGAAGTATTCCTTCCACTGCCCAACAATGTCCCCAGTCGAGGTCAACAGCTCTCCACCCGCACTGTAAACAGTGTTGGCAGAATACTGCTTCCCCCTCCTGAGACACCAGATGGTTTGCCAGAATTTCTTCGAGGCCGACCTATAGTCCTCCTCCATGGCCTCACTGAACTCCTCCCAGTTCCGAGTTTTTGCCTCTGCACCTGCCCGAGCTGCGGCACACCTAGCCTGCCGATACCCGTCAGCTGCCTCAGGAGTCCCGGAGGCCAACATGGCCTGATAGGACTCCTTCTTCAGCTTGACAGCCTCCCTTACTTCTGGTGTCCACCACTGGGTTCGGGGATTGCCACCACAACAGGCACCGGAGACCTTGTGGCTACAGCTCCAAACAGCCGCATCTACAATGGAGGTAGAGAACATGGTCCACTCAGACTCAATGTCCCCCGCCTCCCTCAGAAGCTGGGAAAAGCTCTCCTGGAGGTGGGAGTTAAAGACCTCCCCGATGGGGTGCTCGGCCAGACATTCCCAGCAGACCCTCACCATACTTTTGTGCCTGCCAGATCTGTCCGGCTTCCTCCTCCGCCAGCGGATCCAACTCACCACCAGGTGGTGATCAGTTGACAGCTCAGCCCCTCTGTTCACCCAAGTGTCCAAGACATAGGGCTGGAGATTAGATGAAATGACAACAAAGTCGATCATCGACTTCCAACCTAAGGTGTCCTGGTGCCACGTGCACTTATGGACACCCCTATGCTCAAACATGGTGTTCGTTATGGACAAACTGTGACTAGCACAGAAGTCCAATAACAAAACACCACTCGGGTTCAGATCGGGGAGGCCGTTCCTCCCAATCACGCCCCTCCAGGTGTCACTGTCGTCGCCCACATAAGCGTTGAAGTCCCCCAGTAGAACAATGGAGTCCCCAGTCTGAGCGCCTCTCAGTACCTCTCCCAGGGATTCCAAAAAGGCCGGATACTCTATACTGCTATTCGGCCCGTAGGCACAAACAACAGCAAGAGCCCTCTCCCCGACCTGAAGGTGCAGAGAGGCGACCCTCTCGTTCACTGGGGTAAACTCCAACACATGGTGGCTGAGCTGGGGAGCGATAAGCAAGCCCACACCAGCCCGCCGCCACTCACCATGGGCAACTCCAGAGAAGTGGAGAGTCCAGCCCCTCTTGAGGAGCTGGGTTCCAGAGCCCAAGCTGTGCATGGAGGTGAGCCCGACTATCTCTAGCCGGTACCTCTCAACCTCCCGCACAAGCTCAGGCTCTTTCCCCCCCCAGCGAAGTGACATTCCATGTCCCAACAGCTAGCCACTGTGTTTGGGGATCAGGTCGTCAAGGCCCCTGCCTTCAACTGCCACCCAATCCACACTCCACCGGCCCCCTATGGCTACCTCTGTGGGTGGTGAACCCACAGGAGGTCGGGCCCATGTCACCACTTCGGGCTGAGCCCGGCTGGGCCCCGTGGGCAAAGGCCCAGCCACCAGGCGCTCACATATGAGCCCCAACCCCGGGCCTGGCTCCAGGGTGGGGCCCCGGCTGCGCCATACCAGGAGACATCACGGTCCTTATTCTTTTAATATCTATAAGGGGTTTGGTGAACTGCTCTTGGTCTGGCCTGTCACCTAGGACCTGTCTGCCTTGGGAGACCCTAACAGGGGTGTAATGCCCCAACAACATAGCTCCTAGGATCATTCAAGCACACAAACCCCTCCACCACAATAAGGTGGCAGTTCTAGGAGGGGATAGAAAGAATAGAAATGATTAATCTCCTTCAACTGGACACTGTTATGGCAAGCAGGTAAAAACATCAGGATCCAGATGTGTGAAGCTGGTAGAGGGATATAGCAGTTGTAATTACAGCTGAAGGGGGTTAGACCAAGGACTGTCATGGGGATAAATAGTTTTGCAAACACAAAATGTCTGCTTTTTTAAATATTTGTATCAAAATAAAAATATATATTTTGTCCCTTCAGATGTCGGACGTGTTGTGGAAAACAAGTACACAAAAATCCAACAAACCCTGTCCACATGATCATCACTGATTAAGTGTCCCAACCCACACTCCTTATTCACTACATGGGCAACATCGACACCCCATCTGTGGACATGTCCCAAACCACATGTCCTATTCACTCCAGTGAATAATGCAAATAACGTGAAATTGTGCTGCACTTTCACTTTATAAAATAACTTACTTTTGGTGAGAGTGATGTCATCGACTCCACCGAAGAGCTGCTCAAAATTTACAGTTATTTTTCCTGAACCAAGGGTACTTTCACTAGGGCTTTTCTTAAAGGAGATGCACATCTTAATTCTCATATTTTATTTCCACAATGTTTTAAGTACTGTTACTACCTTTAGTGTATAGTGTAGTGGACAATGCAAGGGGACAGTGTAGGGAATGGTGTAGTGGACAGTGTAAGGGGACAATGCAGGGGACAGTGTAGGGAAGGGTGTAGTAGACAGTATAAGGGGACAATGTAGGGAACAGTCTAGGGTAGTGGTCGTCAACCCGTCGATCGCAATTGACTGGTCAATCTTTGAAATATTCCCTGTAGATCCCAAAAATAATAGAAAAATAACAAATACGTTATGGCTGATTAATTTTCAGTTTTGCAACTGCCTCTCTTTCTCTCTGTCTCTCTCGATCCAGTCCTTGTGTTTTTTCAGTGTTACAGGCTGCATTAAATTGACCAATAAGATCAAAGAAGGATACTGGCACATTAACTGTCGCAAAATTACAATATACGGCTCTAGCGGGTGATAGCCGATAGACTACAATTTTGTCAGCTAGCATGGCGGAGGCTTCAAGAAAGAAGTTGAAAACATATCATTTTCATCCAGAATGGGAAGAGGAATTTCTTTTCACCATGGTGAAAGACAGGTGTGTGTATGCTGTGCCACCAAAATCTAGCTCTGTCTAAAAGAGGGAATCTGGAGCAGCACCACAACACCAACCATGACAAATTCAAAGACAGCTTCCCCACCAAGAGTGCAATCCGCGCTAAGAAAGTTGCTGAGCTGAAAGCAGGGTTGAAGGCCCAGCAGTCTCTTTTCACAAAACCTGCTGCTCAAAATAAGGCTGCGACTGAAGCTTCATTTCGTATAAGTCACCTTTTGGCTAAACATAAGAAGCCTTTTACAGATGGCGATTTATTCAAGGAGGCAATGGCCATCACTGCAGAGACGGTTTTCAACGGCTTCAAAAACAAAGATGACATCAAACCCGCGCTCCACAGTGTTCAGCTTGGCCCCAATACAGTGGCGAAGAGCTTTGAGCAAATGTCAGGGGGCGTGGATTGACAATTGCTAAAAGACTTGTCACACTGTGAATATTTTTCACTACAGTTTGATGAATCCCTGGATGTAACGGACACAGCTCAGCTTGTTGTGTTTGTCAGGATGGTGTTCCCAGACTCTACAACAAAAGAGCACTCTTTTGCACTTACAGTAAAGGAGAGAACGAGAGGTGAGGATATTTACAACGAGTTTAAAAAATATGTCTGCGATAATGACATCCCCATTCACAAACTGGTGGGAATTACTACTGATGGAGCCCCAGCGATGCTCAGTGCACACACTGGATTCATTGCGCTGTGCCGTAATGACCATAATTTTCCTGATTTCGTGAATTACCACTGTGTCATTCACCAGCGGGCCTTGGTGGGGAAGGTCATGAACTTTTTCATGTTATGACTCTGGTGGTCAAACTGATCAACTTGATTCGAGCAAAAGCACTTCAGCATCGCTTATTCAACGCGTTATTGAATGAGCTCGATGCCGCATACAGAGACCTACTCCTCCATGCTGATGTCCGGTGGTTGAGTCGCAGCAAAGTGCTGCAGCGATTTGTTGATTTGCTGCCCGAGATAAAGACTTTTCTGGAGACAAGGAACGAGGAACATGAGGCGCTGTCAGACCTAGCTGCTGGACCTGGGGTTTCTGACAGACCTGACGGCAAAACTGAACGCACTGAACAACGAGCTTCAGGGAAAAGACCAACACCTGCCCCACATGATAAGCACAGTGAATGCGTTCAAGGCCAAGATCAGTGTTTGGAACACATGTCTGAAAAACAGGAGGCTGGGTAAGGTTAAATAAACCTTATTTCATGCTTGCTGTGGAGCGACAGCTGAAGCCAACCAATGACAGACATATGAGGGCGAGAGTGAGGGAGACGGAGACCGACACACACACACTACAGACACAGCGGGGAAATTAAAAAGAAAGAAAGAAAATGAGTGCGGAAGATAATGCGGCCAGTGGCGGTGCAGAATCTGACTTGGTGCCAAAACATAAATCATCCTCCATTATTTGGAGGTATTTTGGATTCAGAAAGGACGATGTTAACCAGAGTGAGGTGTTGTGCAGGTCATGCTTAGCAAAAATTGCGACGAAGTAAGGTAGCACAACAAACATGTTTCACCACCTGAAACAACACCATCGCGTGCTGCACGAAGAGTGTACGACAATGAGAGGAACACCGGGGACTTCTCAGTCATCCCAAAATAAGCCAAAGCAAAGTTTGATTGCTGATGCGTTCAGTAGCGTGACACCGTACGAGTCGACGTCCACCAGACATAAAGAAATTACAGACGCTATAACATACCACATTGCAAAAGACATGGTACCTGTGTACACAGTCTCAAAAGAGGGCTTTAAAAAATGGTTCAGACGCTGGACAAGCGTTATTAAATACCATCCCGAACACATTTTAATCAAGTGGCCAATCCGAAACTCTATAATGAGTGTAAAATGAATGTTGAATCCGAGCTCCGTGAAATTGATCATTTCGCCACAACCACGGACCTGTGGTCGAGCTGGACAACCGAACCTTACATCAGTTTAATGGTCCATTTTATTACAACAAACTTCGAACTCAAGACCCGCTGTCTGCAGACGTCCTTCTTCCCCGGGGAGCATACAATAAATAAAAAATACAGATGCGTTTGTTATTTATTGTTAAAGCAGAGCTGCAGTAAAATGTTTGATTTGTAATTTATTTATTCATAATTTATGTTAATGTTGATGACTGGCAGTGAGTTCTTAAAAATAAAACTGCACTTTCCACTTTTTTTGTATTATGATGTTTTTATTTTTCTGAAAAATGCTTGGTTTTCACTGAACCCATAGTCATATCGTATCGTATCGATATCGAGATATCTGGCATGAATATCGAGATATGAAATTTTGTCCATATTGTTCAGCCCTGAAATCAAAGTACAGGAGCCGCCTTACTGATAAACACCTCACAGACTGTCTCAGACTAGCTGTCAGTAGCTATGAGCCAAACTACAAAGCACTCACAGACAGTATGCAGTCACAGTCATCTCACTAACCTGGGTGAATAACATGACAGTTTTGACATCTGATAGCAATGTGAAAAGTGATGATGCATAAGATGGGACATTACTGCACTGAGCTTATTTACATTGACTGAAATTTTGTTAACACACACAATTACAGTTCTATTTTATAAAATGCTGATGTTATGTAACTTGCATGTGATCTGCTCACTGCTAGTGTGTGTGTGTGTGTGTGTGTGTGTGTGTGTGTGTGTGTGTGTGTGTGTGTGTGTCTTCTATGAACAAAATAATTGCCTCATACAAAAGGAAATAGGCTACACCTTTATTTTTTTGTGTTGGGCATAAAGCTGCACTTGGCCCAATTGCATTGACTGAGAATTTTGTTAGCATTACAGTTCTATTTTCTAAAATGCTGATATTAATGTGACTTGAATGAAGCTCCAGTGGATAAGCATAACACTTGATATGATCTGTTTGTCTACCATAAACAAAATACTGTCCTCATATAAGTGGAAAATAGGTCACATGCCTTTACTTTTTGTGCTGAAATGAATAATTAAACTTAGAATTGAAGCTGATGTGTTGTAGAAGACAGCTATGGCCAGTTTGATATGTTAGTTACAGTGTTATCTTGGTTGCATTAATATGAATATTGGACCAAAGCATTTCATGTAATTCAAATACAATTAGCCTGAATAAAAGGCATCAGGTTGGAAGTACAATCTGCAATCTGGGCTGTCTTTTTGTTTCAGCACTTCAATAGGTAGATCTTTCCTGTCACCAAGGTGGAGGTCAGGGATCTTGGGCTTAAAAGGTTGGAGACCACTGGTCTAGGGAATGGTGTAGTGGACAGTGTAAGGAGACAATGCAGGGGACAGTGTAGGGGACAGTGTAGAGAATGGTGTAGGGGACAGTGCAGGGGACAGTGTCAGGGACAGTGTAGGGAATGGTGTAGGGGACAGTGTAGGGGACAGTGTACGGAATGGTGTAGTGGATAGTGCAAGGGACAGTGTAGGGAATGGTGTAGTGGACAGTGTTGGGAATGGTGTAGTGGACAGTGCAGGGGACAATGTAGGGGACAGTGTAGGGAATGGTGTAGTTGACAGTGTAAAGGGACAGTGCAGGGGACAGTGTAGGGAATGGTGTAGTGGATAGTGCAGGGGACAGTGTAGGGAATGGTGTAGGGGACAGTGAAGGGGACAGTGTAGGGAATGGTGTAGTGGACAGTGTAAGGGGACAGTGCAGGGGACAGTGTAGGGAATGGTGTAGTGGACAGTGTAAGGGGACAGTGTAGGGAATGGTGTAGTGGACAGTGTAAGGGGACAGTGCAGGGGACAGTGTAGGGAATGGTGTAGTGGACAGTGTAAGGGGACAGTGTAGGGAATGGTGTAGTGGACAGTGTAAGGGGACTGGGGCAGTGAACCCATTAGAAGACGTCTCTGAGGAATTCTCCTTTTACGATCCCGATTCCAAAAAAGTTGGGACAAAGTACAAATTGTAAATAAAAACAGAATGCAATGATGTGGAAGTTTCAAAATTCCATATTTTATTCAGAATAGAACATAGATGACATATCAAATGTTTAAACTGAGAAAATGTATCATTTAAAGAGAAAAATTAGGTGATTTTAAATTTCATGACAACAACACATCTCAAAAAAGTTGGGACAAGGCCATGTTTCCCACTGTGAGACATCCCCTTTTCTCTTTACAACAGTCTGTAAACGTCTGGGGACTGAGGAGACAAGTTGCTCAAGTTTAGGGAGAGGAATGTTAACCCATTCTTGTCTAATGTAGGATTCTAGTTGCTCAACTGTCTTAGGTCTTTTTTGTCGTATCTTCCGTTTTATGATGCGCCAAATGTTTTCTATGGGTGAAAGATCTGGACTGCAGGCTGGCCAGTTCAGTACCCGGACCCTTCTTCTACGCAGCCATGATGCTGTAATTGATGCAGTATGTGGTTTGGCATTGTCATGTTGGAAAATGCAAGGTCTTCCCTGAAAGAGACGTCGTCTGGATGGGAGCATATGTTGCTCTAGAACCTGGATATACCTTTCAGCATTGATGGTGTCTTTCCAGATGTGTAAGCTGCCCATACCACATGCACTAATGCAACCCCATACAATCAGAGATGCAGGCTTCTGAACTGAGCGCTGATAACAACTCGGGTCGTCCTTCTCCTCTTTAGTCCGAATGACACGGCGTCCCTGATTTCCGTAAAGAACTTCAAATTTTGATTCGTCTGACCACAGAACAGTTTTCCACTTTGCCACAGTCCATTTTAAATGAGCCTTGGCCCAGAGAAGACGTCTGCGCTTCTGGATCATGTTTAGATACGGCTTCTTCTTTGAACTATAGAGTTTTAGCTGGCAATGGCGGATGGCACGGTGAATTGTGTTCACAGATAATGTTCTCTGGAAATATTCCTGAGCCCATTTTGTGATTTCCAATACAGAAGCATGCCTGTATGTGATGCAGTGCCGTCTAAGGGCCCGAAGATCACGGGCACCCAGTATGGTTTTCCGGCCTTGACCCTTACGCACAGAGATTCTTCCAGATTCTCTGAATCTTTTGATGATATTATGCACTGTAGATGATGATATGTTCAAACTCTTTGCAATTTTACACTGTCGAACTCCTTTCTGATATTGCTCCACTATTTGTCGGTGCAGAATTAGGGGGATTGGTGATCCTCTTCCCATCTTTACTTCTGAGAGCCGCTGCCACTCCAAGATGCTCTTTTTATAGATAGTTTTCACTGACGTCACGGCATTCCGGGGAACGCCCCCCAGCTGCCATCTTGGAGGGCAAACAAAACGGACCATCGCCACGACCGGCTATGTTATCTCGGACGAATTTATGAAGTTATATAGTCAGTTTTCTAAAATAAAGATCAATGTCGGCAAAATCAAGCAAACAGAAGTATATAGATACATTAGACGACATCTCACGACAACGGTATGCAGCCAAACTGGCCTTGGGGAATTGACCCCTACGAAGTGGACAAAGATGCATTTTCAAGTGACTATGCAGGGCTGCCAAAGCCTGAAACTGCCAAAGCCTGCTCCAAAGCCTGAAACTGACTTCATCAAACTTTAAAGGCTGTCTGATATACAACTTTATATATTCACAGCGCGCCTTTTGGCGGATGCCGCCTGAATCGCGCAGATCCGGGGGTTTTTTTTAGGGGGGGCGTTGGAGTGTCTGATTATAATTTCAAAGTAAATTCTGTATTAAAATTACTAAATAAGCAAATCCATTACAGTCCATGAAACAGGAAGTATAAGGATGAGAAAAGCACAGTTTAAATCAGGAAGCTGCGCACATTTGCGCAGTCCTGCACGGGCTGCACAAATGTGCGCAGCTTCCCGATTTAAACTGTTTTTTTCTCATCCTTATACTTCCCGTTTCATGGACTGTAACAGATTTGCTTATTTAGTAATTTTAATACAGAATTTACTTTGAAATTATAATCAGACACTCCAACGCCCCCCCTAAAAAAAAATCGGATCTGCGCGATTCAGGCGGCATCCGCCAAAAGGCGCGCTGTTTGCATCCCAAACACAAATTAAATCATACAGAATAGACCTAAAATGTTTTTCAAAAATGACCCTTGCGTGAGTGAAGTGACAAGTTTCAAATAGAAACGTGACAAACGAGCGATATTAAGTGTACATTACAATGTAAACGTACACTCAGCGGTTCCAGTTAGGCATTCTCCAGAGATTGTTTACATGATGTTTTGGTTTCCAAAAACAAACTTAAACACAATTGATTGTTTATTTAAACAACTTACTACTTATAAAATGATCGGAGCAGACTCTGCTGTGTTTGGAAGGCTGATAATCCTTGCGGTTGATTCTCACAAGCCATAGATTTCTCCTTTGTATGCTGAGTTTGTTTGCTCACCTTCGTGCTCCCGTACAGCAGGAATTCCATAAAAGCTCCGCTTGACTTTATCATCTGACCTATTACAACAGCTGTGAATACAACAGGTGTGCACCATTGCTAGCTTTAAATAGTAGTAATGTAACTATAAATGTAAATAATATATAAATGAATGTAACTCGCGCACTACAATGTGTGCTCAGTGACCCGTACGGTAAGCTAGCCCTCCAAGATGGCCGCCACCAGGGAATCCCCGACTCTGTGACGTCATGTGAAAACTATCTATACCCAGTCATGTTAATGACCTATTGCCAATTGACCTAATGAGTTGCAGTTTGGTCCTCCAGCTGTTCCTTTTTTGTACCTTTAACTTTTCCAGCCTCTTATTGCCCCTGTCCCAACTTTTTTGAGATGTGTTGCTGTCATGAAATTTCAAATGAGCCAATATTTGGCATGAAATTTCAAAATGTCTCACTTTTGACATTTGATATGTTGTCTATGTTCTATTGTGAATACAATATCAGTTTTTGAGATTTGTAAATTATTGCATTCCATTTTTATTTACAATTTGTACTTTGTCCCAACTTTTTTGGAATCAGGGTTGTAGATGTCACTTCTAAACATTTCCTCTCCTCTGTGACAACGAGCTGAAACACTTCATTGATTTGGAGGAAATTGATCCAGGACAAGCAGATTGTCCCAGGAGGGAGACAAGTGATTCACTCAGAGGGCGATCAGAGGGACGAAACTTAACAACCCCCTGATGTGTTCAGGTCAGAACGACCCTGTGAGGATTTTTACTAAAAGAAATGAAGCTTAGATTTCAAGGAACTGTTCTGAGAAAATGGAGTGATGTGTTTATTGTCTTTTTATTTCTGTACTGGAGGCTAATGTCGCTAATGAGCAACACAAACCTACAGTCAGTACAAGTCCATCTTATTGATATTGAACCCCACACAGTGTACAGTGAGATAAAATAATGTTCCTCCTGGACCTGCGCTGCAACATATTCACCTCACCATAGAGATAAATGGATGCATTTCCATTTTTTTTTAGTAATGATTACATTTCAGGTAGGGGGTGTGGCTTTCAGATTTCCAAAATTTGAATATGTAATTGTCAATTAGAAAAGATTCAGATGGCAACAGAGCTCACCTTTACATTATGTATTATTAGGGTTTGGTTGTTGTTGTTTTTATAAAGGTTGCGACTAAAAAAATGAGTGTGTGTTTATTTTGATGTGCACTTTGATGCTAAACTCGAGGCTATAGACTTCCTGTCTGTGTTAGTGACACCAATCATGTCTCCGCTGATGGACTACGTTTGGGATAAAGGGATTCAATGGACATTTCAGTTTTTGGCAGAACTTCTCCTTTAATCTCTCTAATGGCTGTGTTTCCTTCAGGATTGTTTTTATTGATCAGTGCTGAGATGAAGAGAAGATAAATTGGGGAATTTAAAAATGAATGTTGGAGATGTATTGGTGCAAAATCTACAGAGACGTCCTGGAGAGAGCAGGAACAACACAGCTAAAGATGGAACACTGCAGTGTGTGTGTGTGTGTGTGTGTGTGTGTGTGTGTGCTGCTTGGAGCTGTCATAGCCGCCTGCTGTGGGAGATTTTTCAGCGTAATGATGAGAGGAAGTAGAAATATTCCTCTTTTCTTTCCTTTCCTCATGACTGAACCCAATATGTCACTGGACCAAGCAGAACACAAGTGAAACAGAGTGCGAATCCCTTCATCCCTTAACAATGTGCTGATTAACGCCTGCTCCGCCGGCCCCTGGACTCGCTGACTTATAGCATTATATTTTTAAATTGCCCTCTCAGGAACGTCTGATAAATCAACACACAGGTCATTAAATGGTTCGTTATCCTCCTAATATGATTCATAGACAGTAGAGGAGCAGAAGAGGCTGAACAGAGGGATGGATGACTGAACACATCGTCACACTGATTTACAGAAAATTCAGCAATAAAAAAAATACCACAGGGTCAAACGGGTCGGTGAGCAAAATGGAGATCTGAGAAATATCAGAAATATCAGAGCATCACAACACAGCATGTGGTACAGAGAATATTAAAACAGATCAAAACAGGAAAAGTGAAGAAAACAGGAAGCAGTGAAAAGCTGCAGTGATACTGAAACAAAACACTTCTGTACAACGACAGCTGCACACGCAGACACCATGCTCCAAACACCATGCTCTGAACGCCATGCTCCAAACACCATGCTCTGAACGCCATGCTCCAAACACCATGCTCTGAACGCCATGCTCCGAACACCATGCTCTGAACACCATGCTCCGAACACCATGCTCCAAACACCATGCTCTGAATGCCATGCTCCAAACACCATGCTCCAAATGTCATGCTCTGAACACCATGCTCCAAATGTCATGCTCTGAACACCATGCTCCGAACACCATGCTCCAAACACCATGCTCCAAACACCATGCTCCGAACATCATGGTCCAAATACCATGCTCTGAATGCCATGCTCCGAACACCATGCTCCGAACACCATGCTCCAAACACCATGCTCTGAATGCCATGCTCCAAACACCATGCTCCAAACACCATGCTCTGAATGCCATGCTCCAAACACCATGCTCTGAATTCCATGCTCCAAACACCATGCTCTGAATGCCATGCTCCAAACACCATGCTCTGAATGCCATGCTCCAAACACCATGCTCCAAACACCATGCTCTGAATGCCATGCTCCAAACACCATGCTCCAAACACCATGCTCTGAATGCCATGCTCCAAACACCATGCTCCGAACACCATGCTCTGAATGCCATGCTCCAAACACCATGCTCCAAACACCATGCTCCGAACACCATGCTCCAAATGTCATGTTCTGAACACCATGCTCCAAACACCATGCTCCGAACGCCATGCTCTGAACACCAGACTCCTAACAACATGCTCCAAACACCATGCTCCGAACGTCATGGTCCAAATACCATGCTCTGAATGCCATGCTCCGAACACCATGCTCCGAACACCATGCTCCAAACACTATGCTCTGAATGCCATGCTCCAAACACCATGCTCCAAACACCATGCTCTGAATGCCATGCTCCAAACACCATGCTCTGAATTCCATGTTCCAAACACCATGCTCTGAATGCCATGCTCCAAACACCATGCTCTGAATGCCATGCTCCAAACACCATGCTCCAAACACCATGCTCTGAATGCCATGCTCCAAACACCATGCTCTGAACACCATGCTCCAAACACCATGCTCTGAATGCCATGCTCCAAACACCATGCTCCGAACACCATGCTCTGAATGCCATGCTCCAAACACCATGCTCCAAACACCATGCTCCGAACACCATGCTCCAAATGTCATGTTCTGAACACCATGCTCCAAACACCATGCTCCGAACGCCATGCTCTGAACACCAGACTCCTAACAACATGCTCCAAACACCATGCTCCGAACGTCATGGTCCAAATACCATGCTCTGAATGCCATGCTCCGAACACCATGCTCCGAACACCATGCTCCGAACACCATGCTCTGAATGCCATGCTCCAAACACCATGCTCCGAACACCATGCTCCAAATGTCATGCTCTGAACACCATGCTCCGAACGTCATGGTCCAAACACCATGCTCCGAACGCCATGCTCCGAACACCATGCTCCGAACACCATGCTCCGAACACCATGATCCGAGCGCCATGCTCTGAACACCAGGCTCCTAACAACATGCTCCAAACACCATGCTCCGAACGTCATGGTCCAAATACCATGCTCTGAATGCCATGCTCTGAACGCCATGCTCCGAACACCATGCTCCGAACACCATGCTCCAAACACCATGCTCTGAATGCCATGCTCTGAACACCATGCTCTGAACAAGTCAAGTCAAGTTTATTTGTATAGCACTATTAACAATAAACATTGTCGCAAAGCAGCTTTACAGAATTTAAACGACTTAAAACATGAGCTAATTTTATCCCTAATCTATCTGATATGTTAAATATTAAGTTATTACTGAAAAACTATTGATTAAAAAAACAGACACTGAGAAATGGTCCTATAAACATCTTTACCAATATAAAAGATTACCAGGACTACAAAAATGCAGAAAAATAGGCTTTACTTATCCAAATGCACCTGTTGGTTCAAAAGTTAAAGTGCAGAGAACCTCACAGCACAACATGAAGTTACCTTAAAATATAATATAAATGCCTCAGCTTTCATGTAAGAAAAAAACTATTAATACTAGTACTGTGTGCAGGCAGCCTCTCCTGAAGACTAAATTAAACAATAATTATAAACTAATAAAATAAATGGCTCAGGCTTCATAGAAGAAAAAAAACCATTTGAACAGAATCTCACAGTATGATGCTGAAGCTGCCTAAACAATGGAAAATAAAATACCATTTTGGCAAAAATGTTGGCATCCATTAATTTCTTGTCTCATCTCATCTCATTATCTGTAGCCGCTTTATCCTGTTCTACAGGATCGCAGGCAAGCTGGATCCTATCCCAGCTGACTACGGGCGAAAGGCGGGGTTCACCCTGGACAAGTCGCCAGGTCATCACAGGGCTGACACATAGACACAGACAACCATTCACACTCACATTCACACCTACGCTCAATTTAGAGTCACCAGTTAACCTAACCTGCATGTCTTTGGACTGTGGGGGAAACCGGAGCACCCGGAGGAAACCCACGCGGACACGGGGAGAACATGCAAACTCCGCACAGAAAGGCCCTTGCCGGCCACGGGGCTCGAACCCGGACCTTCTTGCTGTGAGGCGACAGCGCTAACCACTACACCACCATGCAGCCCTTAATTTCTTGTATTAAGTAAAAAAAATTAATGTAAAGTGCACACAGTCCTTCACTGTAAACATAACACACTTTTAGTAACAGAATTTAACCCTACATAAACACTGACTTGCACATGCAGTGTTGCCAGATACTGCTGACGTTTTCCAGCCCAAAATATGTTCAAAACCCACCAAAATGCACTTAAAACCGCCCAATGTGGCAACACTGCGCACATGCTGCTTCTCTTGAACGTCTACACAGAAGTAAGGCAGAAGGTAGTTTGTCGACGTCACCAACGATAGGTC
The DNA here is from genome assembly GCF_027579695.1 of Neoarius graeffei. NCBI lineage: Eukaryota > Metazoa > Chordata > Actinopteri > Siluriformes > Ariidae > Neoarius > Neoarius graeffei. The sequence continues at coordinate 55,941,677 of NC_083595.1, read as the reverse complement.
AAATTTGCAGGAAAGTTGCAGTGATTGGATATAATTGCAACACCGCCCTGAATTCGCGGGGATTGGTTGAATTTGCGTTGAAGTTGCAAATCGCAACATCGCAAAATCCTGGAGGGTCTGATAGAGGCACCTACAAAGCCCTCCCCCTCCCCCACCTTGAGGCTTCAGATCACTCCACTGTTATGATAATGTCAGCATACAGGCCGCTGGTTAAAGTCACCAAACCAGCTACAAAGCAGGTACGTGTGTGGCCAGAGGGGTCCTCAGAGGCACTCCAGGACTGTTTTCCCACCACTGGCTGGAGCATGTTCAAACAGGCAACCACCTACAACAACACCACAGATCTCCAAGAGTACACGGAGACCGTCACTGGCTACATGAGGAAGTGCATGGATGACGTTACAGTCACCAGAACCATCTCCATTCAGGCCAATCAGAAGCCATGGCTGACAGGGGAAGTCCACAGGCTCCTGAGGGCTCGGAACACCACCTTCAGAGCTGGGGACGAGGTGGGCCTGAGGACAGCGAGGGCCAACCTGTCACGAGGCATCAGGGTGGCCAAGAGACAGTATTCAAGGTACATTGCTGACTATTTCAATGACAGCAGAGACACCAGGAACCTGTGGCGGGGGATTCAGACCATCACAGACTACAAGCCCTCGCCGCTGACCTGTGACAACTCCACGTCTCTGCTGAATCAGTTGAACTTCTTTGCTCGCATTGAGGCAGACAACAGCACCACGGCACAGAAGACCCCACCACCTTCCAGCAACCAGGTGTTGATGCTGTCCCCAGACAGCATGAGGAGAGCTCTCAGGACAACAAATGTACAGAAAGCCCCAGTTCCTGATAACATTCCTGGTCGTGTCCTGAGAGACTGTGCCGAGGAGCTCACAGATGTCTTTACAGACATCTTCAACATCTCATTGAGCCAGGCTGTTGTCCCCATGTGCCTCAAAGCCATTACCATCATCCCGGTCACGAAGAAGCCGTCTCCCTCCTGCTTCAATGACTACCGCCCTGTCACACTCACTCCCATCCTCATGAAGTGCTTTGAGCGGCTAGTCATGCGGAATATCAAGTCTGCCCTCCCCCCCCGCCCTGGACCCTTTCCAGTTTGCATATCAGTCCAACCGTTCGACTGATGACGCAATCTCCACTGCCCTCCACTCAGCCCTCACCCACCTGGAGACAAAAGACTCGTATGTCAGAATGCTGTTCATAGATTTCAGCTCAGCATTCAACACAATCATTCCTCAGCAGCTCATTCATAAACTGGACCAGCTGGGACTCAACACCTCCCTGTGCAACTGGCTGCTGGACTTCCTGATGGGGAGATCACAGGCTCTACGGGTTGGCAGCAACTCCTCCAGCACCATCACATTGAACACAGGGGCCAAGGATGTGTGCTAAGCCCCCTCCTCTTCACTCTGCTGACCCATGACTGCACACCAACATCCAGCTCCAACCTCTTCATTAAGTTTGCGGATGACATGACTATGGTGGGTCTCATCAACAATGGCGATGAGACAATCTACAGGAGTGAGGTGAGCCACCTGGCCATGTGGTGCAAGGATAACAATCTCTGCATGAATGTGGAGAAGACGAAGGAGATTGTTGTGGACTTCAGGAGAGCGCAAACCCAGCATGCTCCACTAACTATCAACAGTGCTGCAGTGTAGAGGGTGAGCAGCACCAAGTTTCTGGGTGTGCACATCTCTGAAGACCTGTCCTGGAGCAACAACACCACATCACTGGCCAAAAAAGCCCAACAGCATCTGTACTTCCTCCGCAAACTGAGGAGAGCAAGAGCCCCGGCGCCCATCATGCACACATTCTACAGAGGCACCATCGAGAACATCCTGACCAGCTGCATCACCGTGTGGTACGGCGCCTGCACCGTGTCCTGCTGCAAGACTCTGCAGCGCATCGTGAGAGCAGCTGAAAGGCTCATTGGTGTCTCTCTCCCTTCTCTAATGGATATTTATAACTCCCGCCTCACCCGCAAAGCCATCAGGATTGCAGGTGACCCCACCCACCCATATATATATATATATATATATATATATATATATATATATATATATATATATATATAATGTGTGTGTGTGTGTGTGTGTGTGTGTATATATATATTTGTATGTATGTATATGTGTGTGTATGTGTATATATATATATATATATATATATATATATATATATATAATGTGTGAATATATGTATGTATGTGTGTATATATATATATATATATATATATATATACCTGTGAGTGTTTAGTCTATGTCTATTTCTTATCTAGAGTGTTTATACTGTTTATATTGTTTATTTCAGTTATTCTATTTTTATTTATTGCATTGCCTGTTTGCACTGTTGGTCAGAGAGGACTGAAATTTCATCTGTGCTGTATGTCGAGCATGTATAGACCCTTTTCAGTCACGTGACCTTCGTAAACGTGACCGCCATTTTGGACATGTAGTGGACTTCGGCTCGAATCAGTTTGAATGCGAGGAAGGCGACAAACGAAAAACATAAAAGAAAAAGGAGCGAGATGCAGAAAACACCTTCACTATCCAGCGACGTAGGGCATTTACAGGGCGAGCAGAGGAAGAGGTATTTGCAAAAATTGAGGTTAGCAGGCTTAGAGAACGACGTTTACCTGCTTCCACCAGGATTGTTCACTGACGTACGGAAGTACATGAAGCCCTCGTCTTTATCTGACTTCGGCCCACATGATCTGTATACCTATGTCGTTAAAAACCCATCGCCATACACATACACACCAACGTCCGAGGTTCCGGAGCGCGCTCCGGCTTGCTCCAGGAATGCTCCGTCCGAGGTTTCGGAGCGCGCTCCAGCTTGCTCCAGGAGTGCTCCGTCCGAGGTTCCGGAGCGCGCTCCGGCTTGCTCCCCCTCAAATTAAGCAGCGCGCTCTGGCTTGCTCCCCCTCAAATTAAGCAGTGTGCTCCAGCTTGCTCCGGAGCAAGCCGGAGCGCGCTGCTTAATTTGAGGGGGAGCAAGCCGGAGCGCGCTCCGGAACCTCGGCCGGAGCACTCTGGGAGCAAGCCGGAGCGTGCTGCTTAATTTGAGGGGGAGCAAGCCGGAGCGCGCTCCGGAACCTCAGCCGGAGCACTCCAGGAGCAAGCTGGAGCGTGCTGCTTAATTTGAGGGGGAGCAAGCCGGAGCGCGCTCCGGAACCTCGGACGTTGGCTCCGGCAGCTATTTACACTGGATCCGGTGTAAATAGCTGCCAGATCATGATTACAGTAAACTAGTAAATACAGTAAAGGAAAAACTTGAGACTGAAAGGTTTTAACAGTCATCCAAATGACTGAACGTAAACATTGCTACAGTAACATACCAGCTATGATGTTGTTGACATTAGCTAGTCAACAATAGCTACTACAGAAGAACAAAGAGGTTACAATGGGTTATTTTAACCTATTTGGTTACACACTCGCCGCCACAGAATGTTAACAGCAATGTAATGCCTTTTCTGGCTAATTTTATTTGTCTTACCTCCAACAAAGTGGTCACTACACAAGCATTGGTATGCCGAGGGCTGCCAATCTGTTAATGGCCGCTATCCATCTTCTCCGTCGGGATCTGATAAAATGATAACCCTTGCCTTGTTTGTTTATGGTTACTACATCCAGGTGCACAACAATATAGTGGCATGATGGAAGTCTTGCTGAAAGTAAAAACTTTCTTTGCTGCCGTTCCTCAATGTTGGCTGTGGTAAACTACTGGTAGTACATGTCCAAAATGGCGGCCGCGTTTGTCGTGACGTCATGTGAAAAGGGTCCATAGCATATTTGACAGTAAAGTTGATTTGACTTGATCTTGAATTTATCCCTCCCAGCTTTGATGCACAGCAGTTTGCATACAGGGCAAATAGATCTACTGAGGACGCCATATTCACAGCCCTCCATGCTGCACTGACCCTCCTGAAGCAGCAGGGGAGCTACGCACGGTTGCTCTTTGTGGACTTTAGCTCTGTTTTCAATACCATCCTTCCCCACAAACTGGTGTCTAAACTGTCAGCCTTGGGAGTTCCACATCTCACCTACCTTTGGATAAAGGACTTCCTAACTGACCACACTCAGAGGGTTAGAGTAGGCCCCCACACCTCCACGGCTATCAGCCTCAGCACTGGCTGCCCACAGAGCTGCTTGCTGAGCCCCCTGCTCTATACCCTCTACACTAATGACTGAACCCCCGGCCACCACAGCAACATCTTTGTCAAATTTGCACATGACACCACAGTGGTGGGGCTCATCTCTGGAGGGCATGAGTCCACCTACAGAGACAAGGTGGGGTGGCTGGCGATGTGGTGCAGTGACAGCAACCTGCTCCTAAACACGACAAAGACTAAGGAGCTAATTGTGGACTTTAGGAAGAAGAAAACAACAATTCAGCCTTTATTCATCAATGGGGACAGTGTGGAGAGGGTTTCTGACTTCCACTTCCTGGGTGTCCACATCTTGGAGGACCTGATCTGGGGTGCCATGACAACAGTACTGGTAAAGAAGGCCCAGCAGAAACTTTACTTCCTGAGGGTCTTCCTGAGGCTGTCTCGCTGCAGGTAGCACTTAAAGAGGTTCTCGTGTTAATGTGGAGCTCAGATGCTGAAGATAACTCTGTGTGTGTGTGTGTTAATCCCAGCACATTAACTGAAAGCAGATGTGATGTTATCTGTCATGTCAATTGATTTTTGCCTTAAAGAGCATCACAGCAAACAGGAAAGTGAAAAAGATAAATGACTTTGTCTTCTTCAGATAAAGTTCAATTTTCCCCTGAAAACAGCAGCATGTGTTCCATTAGGGGCGGGGATTAGTTTGTAACACAACACACCCTGGTGAGTTAGCATGCGTTAGTTTGCTAGTTTTGTTTGTGATCTCGTTTTGTTTTTCTCTTTGTGAAGAGTCGAGTTGTGTTTGTCTTCAAAATATGTTCTTTATGGGCTACAAACATTTGTCTGACTGAGAAGCTAAGAACAATTTTAAAACGTTCTACTTCAGAGTCAGTGCTTTGCTGAACTGTTGTTATTGTGGACGGAGCTTGCTGAAGTGAACTCAGTGATTGGTCAAACACAGCTTTCACAGAATTAATGATGCTTCAGTCAGAGACTCACAAGGAAGCAAAAATCATTGTTTTGTCATTTTATCAGCCAAACGCAAATCTTTCAGATGCTAGTTAGTTAGTTAGTTAGTTAGTTAGTTAGTTAGTTAGTTAGTTAGTTACAGCAATGTTTTCCTGTCACTGATATTGAGCTTAATTTTGACTTTTTTTTTTTCATTTCTAAGCTGAATCAAAATAAACCTCATCGTCATCATTATTTGTTATCACCCAGATGGGGATGGGTTCTCTTTAGAATCTGGTTCCTCTCAGGGTTTCTTCCTCATGTCGTCTGAGGGAGTTTTTCCTCACCACCGTCACCTTAGGGTTCATCATCAGGGATAAATTTATTCATTCATAAGTTTAAAATTTATATCTGGAATGTATATTTTTCTGTAAAGCTGCTTTGTGACAGTGTCTTTTGTGAAAAGTGTTGTATAAATACAACCGAATTAAACTGACCTGAATCACTGCAAATAAATAATTTTTAAAGGCTTAAAAGTATTTTTAAAGTTAATTCTCCAAACATACAACAAGGCTGAATCTCAAACAGCTTCTTGTTTACTCCGTAGTGCACTACAGACACAAGATAAACACAATAAACACAAACTGTAGGTGCTAAAGAAGGCAACTGGACTTGCTTGAAATCCCTGAAGATGTTTCACCTCTCATCCAAAAGGCTTCTTCAGTTCTGTCTGACTAGTGGGGAGTTCTTCAAGACAGCACCTTACTGGACAGAACAAACCTCACCATGGACCACATTTGCACCACCTTCTTCAAGAGGTCTACCGGAAACTCCCACACACAGACCAGTACCTACTGTTTGACTCTCACAACCCACTGGAACCCAAATTGGGGGTAATTAGGATCTTACATCACAGGGCTCAGAACATTCCTACAACGGCAGAGAGAAAAGAGAAGGAGCAAAAACACATCAAGGAAGCACTTCAGAAGTGCAGGTATCCCCACTAGGCTTTCGTCAAGACCAGGAAAAGAAACCTAATGGACAGGGAAGAAAACAGCAACAAATGCAAGAACACTGCCATTCCCTACATTTCTGGATTATCTGAAAAACTCAGGAGGATCTTCTACAAACACAACATCCCTGTACACTTCAGACCCAGTAACACTCTGAGGCAGAAATTGGTCTACCCTAAAGACAGGATACTCAGACACAAACAAGACAATGTAGTGTACGCAATTCAATGCAGTGAGGAATGCACGGACCTGTACATTGGGGAAATGAAACAACCGCTTCACAGGCACATGGCTCAACACAGGAGAGCCAGTTCCTCAGGCCAGGACTCTGCAGTCTATCTTCATCTCAATAACAAATGACACTCGATTCAGGACTGCAATGTACGCATTCTAGCCAGAGAAGACCAGTGGTTTGAAAGAGGAGTAAAAGAAGCCATCTTCATCAACCTGGAATGACTATCACTGAACAGAGAAGGTGGTCTGAGACACCACTTATCAGCCACCTACAATGCAGTCCTTGGCACATTTCCCATAAAACTGAATACACATCCACACCAAAACTCAGCTGACTTCATGATGGCAGAGAGCGCCAATGACTCACAGATCACCCTAATGACTCTCTAGGCTGCTAACACCATTCACATCCAGACTCCAATGACCCTAACACCTACAGGATGACTGAGGCCCTGTCCACACGGCAATGGATTCAGGTGACTCCGATACAATTGCTTATCATTTAGGCCTGGTGTCCACATGGCACCAGCGTTTTGGGTGCCCAAAACGCAATCTTTTTGAGAACGGGTTCCAGAGTGGAAAGATCTGGCAACGTTGCCGTTGTGAAGTCGTCTGGATGAGTAGAACGGATTTGTTTACGATGACGTCACAACCACATGACTGTGAGTGCTTCACGCCGGGTAGAAGTGTAACGAATATCACCAGGATATCACCAGGAAAAAGCCTTACAGAGCACTAGTGAGAGTGAAACACGAGCTTGGATATTATTATTATTATTATTATTATTATTATTATTATTATTATGTTCAGTGTTAGTTCACAGTAGTAATGCAAGAAGCAGAATAGTGACAGTAATAGTGAAGCAAAAACATGCAATTGTACAAACACTGCAGCTCTACAGCAAAATATTCATTTATGAAATGGTCTGATTCTTAACACCAGTAGTGCCAATGATCTTCTCATTGTGATGCGATGCGAGTTGTCAACAAATCCTATAACTTGGTTCATGAAACGCGCTTACAAAATATTTTCACTGTGAATATTTATTGTGTAATGGTGCAAAGTGAGAGAGAGAGAGAGAGAGAGAGAGAGAGACTCTGCCCTTAGGGCAGAGTCAATCCCGCCAGCAAAAATAGGGAAAAAAAGGAGCGATCTCACCTCTTCAGATGTTGATTTAAGTCCGACAATACATTCCTCAAAAAGGGCGTAGAGGAGCAAATGAATCCATCAACGTGTAACATTCAATTTATTCCGGACCATTAAAGATGCCGCCTTCCGCGTAGAATCATACGTCATCCTCGCTGCCATATTGGATAGGTCAAAGCGGAGAATAAAGATTCATGTGCTGCGTTTAACTGTACCAACAGGTTTACCGTCCAAATGAGATCACATGGGATTACCTTTCACAGGTGAGAAACAACAACTTAATCCATCAACGTGTAGCATTCAATTTATTCCGGACCATTAAAGACGCCGCCTTCCGCGTAGAATCATACGTCATCCTTGCCGCCATACTGGAGAGGTCAAAGCAGAGAATAAAGATTAGCTGCGTTTAACTGTACCAACAGGTTTGCCGTCCAAACGAGATCACATGGGATTACCTTTCACAGGTGAGACTGGAAAAATACTTTTCATTGTATTTGGTCATTATAATGTAATTTTATGAACAGATTTTCCTGATTTTGTGGCTAATATGAAGTCTCGCGCATAATAGTTTATGCGCATGCGTCCTTACTTCTTCTATTGTTCTGGTGTCTCCGAAGGGACTGTCTTACAGCGCCCCTAGAGGTGTGGCATGTGTATTGCATCGTTTTCAGCAAGCGTTGCGTTGCCATATGGACCTGATATTTTACTGATCGTTGCCCATTTGGACGCGATATATTTTTAAATAACATCTCATTGCCGTTGTCGTGTGGATGTAGCCTGAGAGGGTCAATGACCCATGTGACCTCAACAACTCTCCTTGGGTTTGTTTTTGGTCCACTAGAGGATAAATACCTGGAACTCCCCACTAGTCAGACAGAACTGAAAAAGCCTTTCAGATGAGAGGTGAAATGTCTTCAAGGATTTCAAGCAAGTCCAGTTGCCTTCTTTAGCACCTACAGTTTATGATGACCTGAATGACTGAGAACCTTCACAGACACAATAAACACAAATGAGACACAAACACAGACAAACAACCTGCTGGAAAAATAAGAGCTTCCACCATTTTACAGCACATTTTATTCCTTTATTATTCCTTCAAATTTAGAGAGTAACATAAAGACCAGTATTTACTCCAAGCCCTTTCTCTACGTCCAGTCATTTGACCAAAATGTTAATATTCCAATGTGATTTTTTCACTTTGATTAAATGAATAAAAGCAGAAGTTCAATTGCACTGGAACAGATGGTTCAACAGCGTTAATCAGCACCGAGACGCAGAACTGAAGCGTGCGAGAAACTGGTCCTCACACTGGAGCTGCACTACAACTGTTTACACTCAGGACTTTATCATTTATTTTAATATAAATATAAAATAAAAACACAGAAAATCATACACATGAAACCTGCATGAGCATAAAATTACAGCAGCATATACAACCCCGATTCCAAAAAAGTTGGGACAAAGTACAAATTGTAACTAAAAACAGAATGCAATAATTTACAAATCTCAAAAACTGATATTGTATTCACAATAGAACATAGACAACATATCAAATGTCAAAAGTGAGACATTTTGAAATTTCATGCCAAATATTGGCTCATTTGAAATTTCATGACAGCAACACATCTCAAAAAAGTTGGGACAGGGGCAATAAGAGGCTGGAAAAGTTAAAGGTACAAAAAAGGAACAGCTGGAGGACCAAACTGCAACTCATTAGGTCAATTGGCAATAGGTCATTACAGTTTTTTCTGATTGATTAGGCACAATTTTTGAAACCTTTGGCTATTTTTGCAAAACTCTTCACACAAATCGCAAAACCTTACATCCAATTCGCAAAACATCATAGATTACTTGCAAAAGCAAACACTTTTTGCTAAACTGTTAGCACTCTTTTCAAAATGGTATTTTTGTGCACAACAGTACACACAACGCATAACATTAATAAGCACAGGAAGCAACAACTGAACACTGACAGTAAGAATGGAAAACACATCTGGCTTTTGCTTTCTCTGTGCACAAGGTAGTCTGTCAGTTTGAGGTCATACTTTTTGTCATAGTTCTGTAAACACACAGGGATCCAAATTTCAAGTATTTTTATTCAAGGTGTTTACTGTATTTGCTGTAAACACATCAAAACAAACATAAGTGATGTGTTTTTACATACAGTTATTTCACAGAGAGGAAAAAAAAAACCTCAGTCGTGTCGTCTCTCTGGGTCCGGCCACAAGATTTCGTCAACATCGCATGCAATGTCTTCAAGTCCAAGGCACTGAGGAAAATACCTCCTGGAGTGTCGTATCCAGGCCTGACATGACGCCTGGTCAATATCCCCACATGCCTCCTCCATTGCCTGTAAAAGGGCTATATGTTGATGGAGATGACGGTCATAGACCTTCCAGCGCCAGGCAGAGAAGAACTCTTCGATAGGGTTCAAGAAGGGAGAGTATGGGGGGATGTAGAGTAGAGCGAAGAGTGGGTGATCTGTAAACCATTCGCAGACCAAAGCAGCCCTATGGAAACAAACATTGTCCAATATGATGACATATCTGGTGTGCTCTGGTCTCTGAACATTAGTGAACATGTGATGTAAGGTGTCCAGGTATGTAATAATGTGTGCAGTGTTATATGGGCCCAGGGTTGCATGATGGTGAACAACACCATTTTGACTTATAGCTGCACACAGAGTTATGTTGCCACCGCGTTGTCCTGGGACATTGACTATGGCACGGTGTCCAATAATGTTCCTGCCACGTCTCCTCGTTTTAGTAAGGTTGAAACCTGCCTCATCTACAAAAATCAGCTCATGACCCATGGCATCTGCATCTAGCTCCATCACTCTCTGGAAAAGACAAAACAAATTCAGCACAGCAGGCCCAAGCACAGCACTACAGAATGCACTTCCAGATCCAGCACCAATGATACTATAGCTTACCTGCACATATTCATATCGCAGTTGTTTTACATGTTCACTGTTTCTTTCAAAAGGGACTCTGTAGATTTGTTTCATTCTGATTTCGTTGCGGGCAAGTACACGAGACAATACAGAAATGCTCACACTGTTCATGTCTTGAAAAGTGGTGTCATCCTGTATTATGCGCTGCTGTATTTCTCGTAGTCTTATGGAATTATTTGCAATGACCATATTGACTATATGAGTCTCCTGTTCTGCAGTGAACATTCTTCCTCTGCCCCCAGCTGCTGGTTGTCTAGCAATTCTGTAAAGTAACAATTTCAGTATTTTTACATGCATGGTCTTGTTGTGTTTCTCATTAGAGTATGGCAGTGCTACAAAACTTAGTGTAAAGTGACTGAACTAACCGATTCTCATTTTGAAATGTCCTTATGATGCTCGCTACAGTGTAGCGGCTCAAGTTAGGCTGAACCCGTTGGCCAGCTTCCTTCAAGGTCATTCCATGGTTGATAACATGGTCCACTATTGTAGCTCTGATGTCATCAGTAATTCTATTTCTTACTCTCCTTCCTCCTTCACCTCCACGTCCTCTTCCTCGACCTCCTCTAATTCTCACTCTTCCTGCTCCCTCCATTATACTCCACACCGACAGCTTACTTGTGGCTTAATTATAGTGCTCAGGCTGATTGCAAAGTGAACTAATTATCTAAAACTGTTTTCACATGTGACAGTGTGGCCAGACAGTTGGGCAAATAGTGTAAATAATAGCTATAAATGTGTATAGTTTTGCTAGGAGTGTGTTGGAAATTTGGAAATTGAGTGTAAAGCAGTGAGTTGTGTTTACAGTTCTGCAAAAGGTGTGCTGTGCAGTGGATTGTACTTACACTTTTGCAAAGTGTGCGTTACAAAATTACAAACTCAGTGCAAAGCAGTGTTTGTGCTTTTAGTTTTGCAAACTCAGTGAGTGGTTTTGCGATAGATATTACTAGTTTTAGAAATTGTGCTACAAGAATCACTGTTAGAGTTTAAGCATTCAGAAAAAAAACTGTAACATGACTGGGTATAAAAAGAGCATCTTGGAGTGGCAGCGGCTCTCAGAAGTAAAGATGGGAAGAGGATCACCAATCCCCCTAATTCTGCGCCGACAAACAGTGGAGCAATATCAGAAAGGAGTTCGACAGTGTAAAATTGCAAAGAGTTTGAACAGATCATCATCTACAGTGCATAATATCATCAAAAGATTCAGAGAATCTGGAAGAATCTCTGTGCGTAAGGGTCAAGGCCGGAAAACCATACTGGGTGCCCGTGATCTTCGGGCCCTTAGACGGCACTGCATCACATACAGGCATGCTTCTGTATTGGAAATCACAAAATGGGCTCAGGAATATTTCCAGAGAACATTATCTGTGAACACAATTCACCGTGCCATCCGCCGTTGCCAGCTAAAACTCTATAGTTCAAAGAAGAAGCCGTATCTAAACACGATCCAGAAGCGCAGACGTCTTCTCTGGGCCAAGGCTCATTTAAAATGGACTGTGGCAAAGTGGAAAACTGTTCTGTGGTCAGACGAATCAAAATTTGAAGTTCTTTATGGAAATCAGGGACGCCGTGTCATTCGGACTAAAGAGGAGAAGGACGACCCGAGTTGTTATCGGCGCTCAGTTCAGAAGCCTGCATCTCTGATGGTATGGGGTTGCATTAGTGCGTGTGGCATGGGCAGCTTACACATCTGGAAAGACACCATCAGTGCTGAAAGGTATATCCAGGTTCTAGAGCAACATATGCTCCCATCCAGACGATGTCTCTTTCAGGGAAGACCTTGCATTTTCCAACATGACAATGCCAAACCACATACTGCATCAATTACAGCATCATGGCTGCGTAGAAGAAGGGTCCGGGTACTGAACTGGCCAGCCTGCAGTCCAGATCTTTCACCCATAGAAAACATTTGGCGCATCATAAAACGGAAGATACGACAAAAAAGACCTAAGACAGTTGAGCAACTAGAATCCTACATTAGACAAGAATGGGTTAACATTTCTATCCCTAAACTTGAGCAACTTGTCTCCTCAGTCCCCAGACGTTTACAGACTGTTGTAAAGAGAAAAGGGGATGTCTCACAGTGGGAAACATGGCCTTGTCCCAACTTTTTTGAGATGTGTTGTTGTCATGAAATTTAAAATCACCTAATTTTTCTCTTTAAATGATACATTTTCTCAGTTTAAACATTTGATATGTCATCTATGTTCTATTCTGAATAAAATATGGAATTTTGAAACTTCCACATCATTGCATTCCGTTTTTATTTACAATTTGCACTTTGTCCCAACTTTTTTGGAATCGGGGTTGTAGATGAAGGTGTGTGTGTGTGTGTGTGTGTGTGTGTGTGTGTGTGAGTAAGAGAGAGAGAGAATCAGGTTATATTGCAGATGTGAAACAGGGGGCAGTTTATGTTGACAGCTGATTAAATAGTACAATATGAGCCATCACAGCAGGCTCAATGGTGATGTGTGTGTGTGTGTGGGGGGGGGGGGGGGGGGGGGGGGCAGTCAGAATGGTTCAGTCTCTACAGCCTCAAGGTGAAAACTATTCCACAGCCTGGTTCTGCTTCATCTCACACACTGCTGCAGCATTCAGCACATCACCGTAGTGTGTGTGTGTGTGTGTGTGTGTGTGTGTGTGTGTGTGTGTGTGAGAGAGAGAGAGCCATATTGATGTCGTTTATTCACATGTACTTTGAAAGCTGGTGGTGAGACTCAGGTGAATGTAAATGAGGAAATGCGCAGCATCTCCTACAGCAGCCCCAGTGATATAAACACACAGAAATAGAAATAAAATGAGTGTGTGTATCCTATGAACTGAATAGAGCATGTTAGGAGCTTTATATATTGTGCGTAGAAGTGTGTGAACTCAACATGTGTTTTATACAAATAAATCATCCACAGCTGGGGTAGAAACACACACAGGGAGAAGAACAGCTGGATAATCCTTATTAATATATACACACACTGCAACACAGGCAAAAGTCAGAAAACTGTCAAATAATAGACAAGAAAATAACACTCAGAAATGTTCATTATGATCAGCAAGACTTCGCAAAGAGGATCAATAACCAAACACAGAACAGGTGCACACATTAGAGTAACAAATCAGGAATAAGAGACAAGAGGGACAGGACAAAAACACAAACACTGACAGGGAGAATGAAAAATAAAAACAAGGAGAAAACCATGACTTGCACTGAGAGACTCTCCATGACTCACACCGAGAGAGAGAGAGAGAGAGAGAGAGAGAGAGAGACTCACTGTGACTCTCACCGAGAGAGAGAGAGAGAGAGAGAGACTCACTGTGACTCTCACCGAGAGAGAGAGAGAGAGAGACTCACTGTGACTCTCACAGAGAGAGAGAGAGACTCACTGTGACTCTCACCGAGAGAGAGAGAGAGACTCACTGTGACTCTCACAGAGAGAGAGAGAGACTCACTGTGACTCTCACCGAGAGAGAGAGAGAGACTCACTGTGACTCTCACAGAGAGAGAGAGAGAGAGAGCGAGCGAGAGAGAGACTTGCTGTGATTTGCACCAAGAAAGAGAGACTTACCGTGACTCGCACTGAGAGAGAGAGAGAGAGAGAGAGAGAGAGACTGGCCATGACTCGCACCAAGAGAAAGACTTACTGTGACTCACACTGAGAGAGAGAGAGAGAGAGAGAGAGAGAGAGACTTGCTGTGACTCGCACCGAGGTTCTGCAGTTGCATTCTGAGTCCAATGCATACAAAAGAACAAATGAAGAATTCTAGGAACGAAAGAAACTAAAGGACATCTGAAAAATCACACAAGAAACGAGGGAGAAACCAGAGGACCATAAACTACTGACACATGAAACCAGAAGGAAAAACCTGGAAATTAGATGACAGAAAAAGGAAACTTTAATGAGGGAGTAAGTCAAATTCATGACCCTTAAAATTAGAGAATAACAGAAAAGTGGAAAAATGACAAATAAGTGAACGAGTGAACTGTACAATGTGGGAAGCAGGTAACTGGGGGTTCCTGAAAAAGAATAACAAGGGAACTTAAAATCGAAGAACCTGTAAAGTAAAGATGGAGTGAGTGAAGGAGAAAGAGTGTAAGGTGAGATGTGACTCATGATGTGACGGGGAACAGTCAGAGTTTATTTTCATCTATAACCTTCAACTTTATACCCTACATTCACACACAGAGAGAGAGAGAGAGAGAGAGAGAGAATCCGGTTTCCTTTACACTAAATAGTTTTTGGATGTAAAGAAGTTTGAGAGGTTTGGGAGCTCCCACACTGCCCCCTGGTGTCCGTCCATCACCATGCAGTAAATCTCATGAACCTTATTTTAAACACTTTGTGTTCATTTATTTCTATTTTTATATTTCAGCTTTTATAAAGAAATTCCAGCAGGACATTAAATGTTTCACAAACACTGTTTTCTGTTTCCAACACTGACAATGGCTTGAAGCAGCTTTTATTTAAAATGACTGTATCAAAACTATAAAACTGAGCAAAATCAAACCTCATCTCATCTCATTATCTGTAGCCGCTTTATCCTGTTCTACAGGGTCGCAGGCGAGCTGGATCCTATCCCAGCTGACTACGGGCGAAAGGCGGGGTACACCCTGGACAAGTCGCCAGGTCATCACAGGGCTGACACATAGACACAGACAACCATTCACACTCACATTCACACCTACGCTCAATTTAGAGTCACCAGTTAACCTAACCTGCATGTCTTTGGACTGTGGGGGAAACCGGAGCACCCGGAGGAAACCCACGCGGACACGGGGAGAACATGCAAACTCCGCACAGAAAGGCCCTCGCCGGCCACGGGGCTCGAACCCGGACCTTCTTGCTGTGAGGCGACAGCGCTAACCACTACACCACCGTGCCGCCCCCAAAATCAAACCAAATGAATAAATTTTACAACAAAGTGCTGCTTGAGGAGAATTCTAATAAAATATTACAATTTGTCTTTGAGCAAATCCTGGACTTATTTTATCCTCTATTCTGTAGGACAGTCGCATTGAAGAGCTACACAGCGCTGCTTTAAATGTGCTGTAGACAGAAACATGAGATGAAGAGTCCTCCAATAATATTCCAAATAATATTCCTGAACTCCAATCAGCAGAAGTGTGTGGGAAGAGGAAAGGAGAGGTGTCTTTGAGAGAAGATGAGCTCAACGTCAAGGTGAAGCTTCCCACTAATGTGTTTTTCAGTCTTTTCTACGCTGCATATATCTAAAATGAAATGAAGGTGTATTGTGTAACACAGCAGGAGACTAAACTGATATTAAGAGCACAGCATGGAGCAGAACCGGATCCCAGGATATAATACACATTTCTCTTCGGATTAGGATTCGCCCGCCTCGGAGGAGACGATGAGCAGAGAGCAATAAACGGTGAGAGAGGAGAAGAAGTCGGACTTTATTAAGTAATAGAGACTGTAATGTAGATCCTGGTGTCAGGAACTCTAAATTACTGCTCACAACACACACACACACAATAACATAACGCATATGTCTGAGCTCAGATGAGGTTAAACACACAGAGAAGTCAGAAGGAAAATAGAAATTTGTATTTCCACAGATGCTGAACACCACAGCAGGCCTTTAAACACCAGATCACACTTTTCTCTTCTCAGTCCAAACACCAGCAGCAAATGTTCTGGTTCTGTGGAGATTCTGAGTGACTCCAACATCCAAACAAAGGAAGATAGAAACCTGGAGAAACTCCGCAGAAAGAGGAAGTGGGGTTTTAAATTTCTCCACATTTACAGGTGTTTTGTAAAAAGCTTCATTTCTGCTGAAATTCATATGGACAGAAAAAAAATACATGTTCAGTATTTGTGTATCGGTGCAACAACACAGGGATTTCACTGTGTACATGTTCTCTAAGAAATATTCAAAAATAAAAACTCTTACCAAAAGTGTTCTTCCCGAGGAGCTGGCTGAGGTGTCTGGGGAAAGGGAAGTTTGGGCTTCCATGCTCAGACTGCTGCCTCCGCGACCCGGCCCCGGATAAGTGGACGAAGATGAGAAAAACTCTTACAGTTTAGGTCTCATTATTTTAATTATGATGTTTTATCCCCTTTGTGGAGTCAGCTGAAGTAAAATTAATGTACAACCCCAATTCCAAACAGATTCGGGATGCTGTGTAAACTTTAAATAAAAACAGAATGTGGCGATTTATAAATCATGGAAACCCGAGATTTCATTGAAAATAGTACAAAGACAACATATCTAATGTTGAAACTGAGAAATGTTATTGTTTTTTGAAAAATATAAGCTCATTTTGAATTTGATGTCAGCAACACATTTCAGAAAAGTTGGGACAGGGGCGTGTTTACCACTGTGTTGCATCACCTCTACTTTTAACAACAATCTGTAAACGTTTGGGAACTGAGGAGACCAACTGCTGTAGTTTTGAAAGAGAAATGTTGTTCCATTCTTGCCTGATATACGATTTCAGTTGCTCAACAGTTCGGGGTCTCTTTTGTTGTATTTTGCGCTTCATAATGCACCAAATGTTTTAAATGGGAGACAGGTCTGGACTGCAGCAGGCCAGTTTAGCACCCAGACTCTTACTACGAAGCCATGCAGTTTTAATATGTGCAGAAAGCGGTTTGGCGTTGTCTTGCTGAAAGAAGGAAGGCCTTCACTGAAAAAGATTTTGTCTGGATGGCAGCATGTTGCTCTGAAACGTCTTTATATCATTCAGCATTAATGAGGCCTTCCCAGATGTACAAGCTCCCCATGTCATGTGCACTAACGCCCCCTCATACCATCACAGATGCTGGATTTTGAGCTGTGCACTGATAACAAGCCGGATGGTCCCTCTCCTCTTTAGCCTGGAGGACATGGGGTCCATGATTTCTAAAAAGAATTTCTACTTTTGATTCGTCAGACCTCGGGACAATTTTCCACTTCACCTCAGTCCATCATAAAAGACCTCGGGCCCAGAAAAGGGGGCGGGGTTTCTGGATATTGTTTATATCTGGTTTTAACTTGCGTTTGTGGATGCAGTAATGAAGTGTTTTCACAGATGATGGTTTTCTGAAGTGTTCCTGAGCCCATACAGTGATTTCCACTACAGACACGTGTCTGCTTTTAATGCAGTGTCTCCTGAGGACCTGAAGATCACAGGCATCCAATGTCAGTTTTCAGCCTTGTCTCTCGCAGACAGAGATTTCTCCAGATTCTAATAAATAATAATAATAATAATAATAATAATAATACAAACTTTATTTGCCAGGTATGTGAACACACACGAGGAATTTAGGCCAATTTATGCTGACAACCCAGTCCTCGCAGACGGCGTCGCAGATAGCATCTGCGTAGCCCCGCCACCTTCGCAGACGCTCTGCGCGCACCTCCCAAAAATTGTGACCACCGCAGAAGCCTCGCAGACAGCATCGCAGACAAGAGGGCTCTGATTGGTCCACTCTACATCCGCTGTACACGCACTTCCGCTTCCCTACTTTCCCGGTTTGGTTTGTTTTCATGACCACCATTTTTAAAAACACGAGCGAAGATGGAGCAGCACGAAGAGCGGTTGATCGAGGAAGTGAGGAAGTACGTACATCTATACAACTCCAGTTCTAGTCATTATAAGTAACCGGAGGATAAACACTCCACTAACCACACCCACCAACTACTCCTAGTGATTTCGCGACTTTGCACCCCCTTGCGTTGTGGCAGTGAATAACATCGCGCGCGCCTATTACTCCCCGCTCAACGATAAATTACAACTGTCTGCGAAAAGCTATCTGCGAAAGCCTTGTCGCAAGAGCATGCAGAGGCCTTTTGACTCCGGTTTCACTTAGCTCTCTTAGTACAAACAGATAAAAAGCGTAGACAAAAACAAAAAGCTACTGTATGTACATGTAGAAGGGTAAATATATGCATAGACAGCATAGTGCAAGGATGAATTAGTAAATATAAATATACAGTGAGCACAGAATGACGGTATGAGTGTGCAGATATTTCACAGTTGATGTTACTGATATTTGAGTCCGGTTTTAGCTGTTCATCACAGAGACAGACTGAGAGAAAAAAACTGTTCTTGTGTCTGGTTGTTTTTGCGTACAGTGATCTGTAGCGTCTCCCAGAGGGGAGACATTTAAACAATTTGTGACCAGGGTGTGATGGGTCTGCAGAGATGTTGCCTGCCCGTTTCCTGACTCTGGACAGGTACAGGTCTTGGATGGAGGGCAGGCTGACACCAATAATTTTCTCTGCAGACCTTATTGTCCATTGCAGTCTGTTCTTGTCCTGTTTGGTGACCGATCCAAACCAAACAGTGATGGAAGAGCAGAGAACAGACTGAATGATGGCAGAGTAGAATTGTGTCAGCAGCTCCTTAGGCAGGTTGAGCTTCCTGAGCTAGCACAGAAAGTACAACCTCTGCTGGGCCTTTTTGATGATGGTGACTGTGTTGGTCTCCCACTTCAGGTCCCGGGAGATTGTGGAACCCAGAAACATGAAGGTTTCAACAGCAGTCACAATGTTGTTGGTGATCATGATGGACGGCAGGGTGGGGGGGCTCCTCCTAAAGTCCACTCTAATCTCCACAGTTTTGAGCGTGTTCAGCTCCAGATTGATGTGACTGCACCAACAGACCAGCCGTTCAACCTCCCATCTGTATGCAGACTTGTCACCGTCTCGGATAAGGCTGATGACCGTTGTGTCGTCTGCAAATTTCAGGAGTTTAACAGACGGGTCTCTTGAGGTGCAGTCGTTGGTGTAAAGGGAGAAGAGCAGTGGGGAGAGCACACACCCCTGGGGGGCACCAGTGCTGATAATCTGGGTGCTGGATGTGAGGCTCCCCAGCCTCACCTGCTCCTGCCTGTCAGTCAGGAAGTTTATAATCCACTGACAGGTGGAGGAGGGCACAGTGAGCTGGGTGAGCTTGGTGTGAAGGATATCTGGAACGATGGTGTTGAACGCCAAACTGAAGTCCACGAACAGGATCCTGGTGTATGTCCCTGCAGAGTGAAGGTGTTGCAGGATGTAGTGCAGTCCCATATTGATTGCATCATCTGCTGACCTGTTTGCCCGGTAGACAAACTGCAGGGGGTCCAGCAGGGGGTCTGTGATGTCCTTCAGGTGTAACAACACCAGTCTCTCAAAGGACTTCATGACTACAGATGTGAGGGCTACAGGCCTGTAGTCATTCAGTCCTGTGATGGTGGTTTTCTTGGGAACCGGGATTATTGTGGAGTGTTTGAAGCATGTGGGGACTTCACACAGCTCCAGGGATCTATTGAAGATCTGGGTGAAGATGGAGGCCAGCTGATCAGCACAGACCTTCAGACAGGAGGGTGACACACCATCTGGGCTGGGTGCCTTCCTGATCTTTTGTCTGCGAAAAAGCTGACAAACATCCTCTTCACAGATCTTGAGTGCTGGTGTGGGGTCAGAGGTGAGAGGAGGCAGAATAGCAGGGGGTGTAAATGGGTCTTTAATGTCTGAGGGGGGGAGAGGTGTGAATGCATCAAATCTGCAGTAAAACACATTCAACTCGTCAGCCAGTTGATGGTTCATTGTAGTGTTGGGGGATGGTCTCCTGTAGCTGATGATATTCTTCAGGCTTAAGGCCAATTTATGCTGACAACCCAGTCCTCGCAGACGGTGTCGCAGACAGTGTCTGCGTAGCCCCCCCACCTTCGCAGACGCTCTGCGTGCACCTCCCAAAAATTGTGACCACCGCAGAAGCCTCGCAGACAGCGCCGCAGACAAGAGGGCTCTGATTGGTCCACTCGACCCGCTGTACACGCACTTCCGCTTCCCTACTTTACCAGTTTGGTTTGTTTTCACGACCGGCATTTTTAAAAACACGAGCGAAGATGGAGCAGCATGAAGAGCGGTTGATTGAGGAAGTACGTACATCTATACGACTCCAGTTCTAGTCATTATAAAAAAAAAAAGTTCTAGTCATTAAGTAACCGGAGGATAAACACTCCACTAACCACACCCACCAACTACTCCTAGCGACTTCGCACCCCCTTGTGTTGTGCCGGTGAATAACATCGCGCACTCCTATTCCCCCGCTCAACAATAAATTACAACTGTCTGCGAAAAGCTATCTGCGAAAGCCTTGTTGCAAGAGCATGCAGAGGCCTTTATCCACACTGATGCTGGATCATTGGCTGAAAGGCAGTTTTTGATCCTTTCAGCGTAGCTCCTCTTTTCTGCTTTCACCTCTTTCGTCAGTGTGTTTCTGGCCTGTTTGTACAGGACTCTCTCCCCACTTCTGTAGGCCTCCTCCTTGGCCTGGCGAAGCTGCCTGAGTTTTACAGTGAACCAGGGTTTGTGGTTGTTGTATGTGCGGAAGGTCTTGGTGGGCACACACATATCCTCACAAAAACTGATGTAAGATGTCACAGTATCAGTCAGTTCATGCAGGTCTGAAGCTGCAGCCTCAAAAACACTCCAGTCAGTGCAGTCAAAGCAGGCTTGTAGTTCCACTTTGGCCTCATCGGACCATCTCCTCACCATCTTTACCACAGGCTTAGCAGATTTCAGCTTCTGCCTGTAGGTCGGGATAAGATGAACAATGCAGTGATCAGATAGTCCCAAGGCTGCACGGGGGACAGAGTGGTAAGAGTCCTTTAAAACAGTGTAACAATGGTCCAGAGTGTTAGTCCCTGGTGGGACACTTAATGTGCTGTTTATATTTTGGCAGTTTGTGGCTGAGGTTTGCTCTGTTAAAGTCCCCCAAAACAATGAGCAAAGAGTCCGGGTGTTTTTTCTCCATGTTGTTTATCTGGTCAGCCAGGTGTTGTAATGCCTCAGTAACACAAGCCTGAGGGGGGATATAGACTCCAACCAGAATAAACGAGGAAAACTCTCGCGGAGCATAAAACAGTTTGCAGTTTATGAATAATGTCTCCAGATGAGGACTGCATGATTTGTTTAGAACCATGACATCAGTACACCAACCTTCGTTAATGTAAAAGCAGACTCCGCCTCCCCTCGTTTTCCCCATGAGCTCCGTTTCACGGTCCGCTCAGTGCAGGTGAAATCCAGGCAGGTGGAGAGAAGTGTCCGGGATGTGTTCACTGAGCCAGGTTTCGGTGAAGCACAAGGCAGCAGATCTGTTAAAATCCATGTTGATTGTGTTGAGGAGCAGCAGTTCATCCATCTTGTTGGCCAGAGAGCGGATGTTAGCCAGGTGAATAGATGGGAGCGCAGTGTGAAACCCCCACTGCCTCAGCCTGACGAGCGCGCCGGCTCGCTTCCCCCGGTGTCTCCGGCGTCCTCAGCAGAGACCATAGAGAGCTGCTGCTCCTCCAACAAGTAGCTCTGGAAAACTTTCCGGATCAATGAAAACCGATGAAAAAACTTTACTGGTGGTTATTCCAATGTTTATGAGTTTTTCTCTGGAGTATGTGACCAGAGAAGAAGTGCAAAAAACACAACAAATACACAAAAACGTAGAAAGTACGAGAGAGCAAATAATATCATAATATTATTCTCTGAATCTTTTAATGATATTATGGACCATAGATGATGTGATCCCCAAATTCTGTGCAGTTTTCCATTGAAGAACGTTATTCTTAAATTGTTGCACTGTTTGCCCATGAAGTCTTTTGCAGAGCGGTGAACCCCGCCCCATCTTTACTTCTGAGAGATTCCGCCTCTCTGGGAGGGTCTTTTTATACCCAGTCATATGACTGACCTGTTGACAATTAACCTAATTAGGGTTTTTTTTAGCATTACACAACTTTTCCGGTCTTTTGTTGCCCCTGTCACAACTAGGGCTGGGAATCGATCCGGATTTCCTGGATCGATTCGATTTCGATTCATTAGGTCACGATCCGATTCGATCCACGATTCGATCCGATTCGATATCGATTCATGTACATATTGCTGTATTGTCACTTTAAAACTTTTAAATAAAAACTGACCCGATTGACAAACAGCTCCATGTCTGTTTGTGCTTGTATCTGTGTATGTGTAAGAGGGACACACAGAGAGACAAGAGTTCAAGTTTGAAAGAAAGCTTATTTATTTTGGAATGAAACATATCCAGGTTTTATTTGAAGTCTAAATCAAAATTATGACATTTGGTGGCCCTCTTCTAGTTAAATAACATACCCAGGTCTGGGTTTCTGAACACAAAAAAAAAAATAGCTCATCAGTCAAGAAATTACTGTCTCGCTTAGATGTTTTCGGCTGGGCAAGACGTAGCGTGGCTCTAACCTCTTTACTAGTAGCCTAAACCCAGCATTTTCGACTACGCTGTAGGGGCGGAGGTCTTTACAAATAAAGATCCCGACTCCCTCTGTAAGGCTCATAGCACGCTTAGACTGTGGGGGAAATTTCACACCAAATGCATTTTCAAGTGCCGTCTGCTTCGCGTCAGGTTTAGCACTAGCTGTCTCGGGGTGGTGCCTGGATAAATGGTTTCTTTAGATTGGTGGTATTGCCCAGATATTTTACTTCTATTTGGCACAACTTGCAAACTGCATTTGTTTTGTCCAGTTCGTCTCTGTCCTCATACCGTTTGAAGCCGAAGTGTTTCCACACATCTGACTTCATCCCCGGCGGTGTTTTTAACCGGGCAGCTTCGTCCATCTTCTTGTTTTCTTTATAAGTTTCTTTTTGCCGGCACCCGCTTTTATAGTGCTCCTTGCGCGTTGGAGAAAATAGTCCCTTGCGCGTTCGAGAAAATAGTGTTATAGGCACCTGGAAGAAATCGATTCACATGTTGTTGGATCGATATCATGTTTTTTTCGCATGAATCAATATCGAATCGTGGATCGATTTTTTGACCACAGCTCTAGTCACAACTTTTCTGAAATGTGTTGCTGACATCAAATTCAAAATCAAGTCAAGTCAAGTTTATTTGTATAGCGCTTTTAACAATAAACATTGTTGCAAAGCAGCTTTACAGAATTTGAATAACTTAAAATATGAGCTAATTTTATCCCTAATCTATCCCCAATGATGAAGCCTGTGGAGACGGTGGCAAGGAAAAACTCCCTCAGACGACATGAGGAAGAAACCTCGAGAGGAGCCAGACTCAAAAGGGAACCCATCCTCATCCTGGCAACAACAGACAGCCTGACTATAACATTAACAGTCCCAACATAAAGTCAGCTTCGTTGATGTTATAAACCCCCACTGACGGAAACCCGAGCGCAAAACTGTTCACGACAACCGCAGTCCCAAAGTCAGCAAGTCAACTGCAGTCCTAAAGTCAGCAAGTCAACTGCAGTCCCCAGCCACAAAAGCACCACTGCAAGAGTCCAGAGCGTCCTCCAGGCGCGACCCCCAACTGTCCACATGGGGCCGTCCTCCACAGGAGCGATGCGATGAGACTCCAACCAGACACAGGGCACCAGGATGGATCAGGCAGGTCTGAGGAGCAGAAGAGGTTCAACATCTCAATCCCAGGACTGAAAGGTAACTCAGAGGGACAGATTTGGGGGGGGAGAGAAAGAAAACACAGGTGGTTAGGTATGCCCAATGTCACCTGAATAAGTAGGAACAGTATACATATTGCGCCGAGTGCAAGCAGGGACTCCGGCAACTAACTATGACATCATAACTAAAAGGGGAGAGCCAGAAGGTAACACAGGCATGAGGGGCCCCGGGACATAAAGCAGCAGCCACTACACCGTCAACAAACTCGAGTGAGCAAGCGAGTGGGGACTGACAGCATCCATACATCCCAGTTTACCAAAACACTCTGTCTGAGGATCCTCCAGATCTACACCTTTACCTCATAAACACCATTAACACAAGGCTTGACTAAACAGATCTGTTTTCAGCCGAGACTTAAACACTGAGACTGTGTCTGATTCCCGAACACTACTTGGAAGGCTGTTCCATAACTGTGGGGCTTTGTAAGAAAAGGCTCCGCCCCCTGATGTAGCCTTCACTATACGAGGTACCAGCAGATAGCCTGCACCTTTTGATCTAAGTAGGCGTGGCGGGTCATAGAGGAGCAGAAGTTCACTCAGGTACTGTGGTGCGAGACCATTCAGTGCTTTAAAGGTCAACAGTAGTATTTTATAATCAATACAAAATTTGATTATAATGAGCATAAAATGAGCATATATTTTTCAAAAACAATAAAATTTCTCAGTTTCAACATGTGATATGTTGTATTTGTCCTATTTTCAATGAAATATAGGGTTTCCATGATTTGCAAATTATCACATTCTGTTTTTATTTACAGTTTACACAGCGCCCCGATTTTTTGGAATTGGGGTTGTAATACTTTCAGCATTTGTCAAATTAGCTTGCTAACTGTTTAGCCTCCAGCTAATTTGTTTGGTTTACCAGAATGTCCCCCATTAGCCAGTGAGACATGTAGCACTGTTTGAATGTAATATTGTTTGAAAGCCTCAAATAACATATCTTTAATAAAATAGTGCCGTGTTCTCTGTCAAAACAAACTCCTCATCTGTGAAACAGTGATTCTGATTCTAACAGACATGTCAAACGCTCGTTATTTCCATCCAGCAGCAAAGAAAATTCTTCCCCACCACGTCAGTTTCGTTTTCAGCATGATGAATCCATCATAAAGGCTTTGTGTTTAAAGCTGCAGCACTGATTAATTATAGTGAAGTGTGTGACAGTCTCAGATACATCCACTCTCAGTGTCTCACCATACACACACACACACACGTGTGTACATGAGTGTAGAACACATCGCATTGTGTGATGGAGCATCACCGAGTTGAGCCGGAGTGCAGACACAGTGACCGTTCCAGCGAGACGAAGCGTCTGAGAGCTCATTAAAACGTCCCACAGCACTGCTGCAGAGTCGCATCCCTGAGGAACATCGCCATCGTGCTGATTAATAAACGTCACAACTGCTGCTCTCACACCACAAACAGCCACCACTTGGGAATTAGTCTGCAGAGCAGCGGCAGCAGAACAAACACCAGCGCATACAAACAAGGACACAGAAAAAAACTGAAATAAATTACAGAAAGTCAAAAAAGAAACAAAGGCAGAAAAAGACACAAATAAAGAACAAATCTGAATCCAAAATAAACAAAATCATCCTTCTCCTCCTCATCTATATACAGGAACTCGTAAATAGGGTGTGGTCTAAGAGGGTGTGGTGTGAGTGGGTGTGGTCTGTGTGTGGTCTAAGTGATTGTGGTGAGTGGGTGTGATGTAAGAGGGTGTGGTGTGAGTGGGTGTGTTCTGAGTAGATGTGGTGCAAATGGTTTTGGTCTGTGTGGGTGTGGTCTACGACAGTGTTTCTGAACTGCTGGGCCATGGACTGCTGGGAAGAAAGAAAAGTTGCTAAATGCAAATTTTAAAAAACATAATAAACCGAAAACCATGGGGAAATTTGACAATAACGCAAATCATCATTTCAAAAAAGTAAAAAATAAATTTAAAAAAGGAGCACTCCCCTCACAGTTATTGTAGTCACTCAAAAATTTGCTCATGTTATGCTGCGCATCCAATAAAATTCTGTCAGTTTTGGCACTAAATCATCTGCAAACACTCAGCACTCACATCGATAAACCGAGTGAAATTCCCTCTTCCTGTAAAACAACTGGAAAAACCTCTGTATGGTCACCGTCAGTGTGAGCAGCGTGGGCTGGGCAGGAGACGGTGTGTTTTATTTGGTGAGTTACAGGCTGAGGAAAGCATGAAGCCAACAACATTCATGAAGTATTTAGAGGCTAAACACTCAAACTATGAAGATGAAACTGTCAAGTTTTTCAAAAGAACGCAATGGGATCTGGACACATCTCCAAAAATGATAAGAAACAGGTGCAGTGTTCAGGAGCGAGCACGTTCTTCATCGTACACTCGCACATTTCACAGTGCAGACAGACCCACACTGCTACCCCGGAACTTTCTACTACTGCTGATCACATGACCAGAGGTCCTCAGCATAAACCTCCACAAATCAGATGAAACATCTCCATCTCCACTGACTCCATATGCAGGAGAAAGAAGGTGGACATCAAGCAGCAGAAGGTAACCCACATTCAGGCAGGTGACTATTACACATCTGATCTCAGTGTCTGATCTCCATCCTGAGTCTGAGTCTCACATCACCATCAAATCACAGCCTCAGGTTTCTCACTGATTTGTGCAGGTGATGATTTCCACTCTGTTCTTCTGAAACATTATTATGATGTTTATGTGTTTATATAGCGGCTCATGAGAATAATAAATTTTGCACTTGATTAAGTGCATTGTGTTTAATAAATGGAATGTAAATACTTTTAAGGTCCAACCTTAACGACTCAATCTGTAAACTGATTTATTTTCTGTTATCTGAGGTAGTAAATGATGATCATCTGACTTTATTCAGCCAATACAATGGATCAGTGTGGTGTTTGGTCATGACCTGATGTCCAATGTAAAATGTGGATCCTGAAATAAAACTAGCTGAGAACCCCTGTTTTAAGAGGGGGTGTGAATAGGTGTGGTCTGAGTGGGTGTGGCTTGCAGTCAGTCTAGCTCTAGAATAAATTCATGAAGTGATTCAGTTCTGAACATTAAAACCAGAAGTATTCATACTGAAGTTCTCAAAAAAAAAACCTGAGAAGTGGAGTGAATGGGGACAGTTTTAAACTAAATTGTCAATCATTGATTGACTAAATCATTAAAATGCCCAGTTTGAGAAAATTCAGCATAATACTGTAGGTACAGTCCCTTTTAAGAAACTACATTTCCCATCAGCCAACTTCCGCGTTGACCTATGTCACGCATGGGCAGGATCACCAACATCACATCCTCCATGAAAGCATAAGAAACCCGGGAACTCCTAGCTCCTCCTCTTTCCGGCCCGGGACCAGCGGTCTATGGACACAAAGAGGCTCGCTCTACTCGAGCAAACCCAAAAAGACCTCTTTCTTGCAAGATCCACGATTTAGCGCGATTTCTTTCTTACCCTTGGCCAAGGTAGACTCCAGAGTCGCGTGATTTTTAAACTCAGCTTGAGTTACAACCGGTTTTATTTGTATTAGAAGTGATGTCACAACTGCCACCCAAAAGCAGTTTAATTCAAAGTTAAGAGAGCGGCTGGACCCTTTTTTAACTGAAGCTCTGTGCACATTGTTCTACAAAGATTTTCTTCCCACAAGCTATGAAGCGTCAGACCGAGAATTCTTTGTTTCTACAGAAGTCTCTATGGGCTCCTGTGAACTCTGCCTCTCCAAGCATTTCCTTGTGTTTCACAGAGATCTCCACAACGGTGAAAACACCACAGTCTTGGAACATCTCTTCATAATCCTGTTAGGGTTTTGCTGGGATTCGAACCTGGTTCGCTGGTGTGATAATTCAGCAAACCCCCACTAGGCCACCAGGGGGATGACTCAAATGCAGAGGCGTGAGGCGGAAGTAGAAAAGTATCAAAAGGTTTATTTACAATATATACAATCCAACGAAAATAATCCAAAACGCTCAGAAGATGAAGGGAAAAATAAGAAATATCCAAAGTACAAAACAAAAGCCAAAAAATCAGAAAAGAAAAGGCAAAAATATCAATGCTCAGAAGATCCAAAAAACAGTAAATACTAGGTCCAAAAAATCCAAAAAGAAAAGCAAAGTGCAAAACCAAAAAGACAAAGGCAAGGAACACAGTACAGAGGAAACTGGAGCTAAACATAACAGCACAAAGACTCTGTGACAAGAGGACTGAACTCAGGGGTATAAATACACAAACTAATTAAGGACAGGGTGGGGCAGGAAACAGGCAATAAGACAAAAACAGAACACAGAACACAGTGGTGACCTCTAGAGGCCAAAACAAACATGACCAGAAAAGGAAATAACAGCGGCCTCTAGAGGCCAAAACAGTCCCAGTCCTAACAAATCCTGCTAAAGGCAAGATATTGAGTAGACTTGGCATAATCAAAAAACCTAGTCTCAGGAATTAGCTTTTATTGAAGTAGTGTGAATTTACCTCAGGAACGGTTTGTTACACTGTAAACACGCAGCGTGTTGAATTGATTTATTGTTTTGTTTTAATCTCTCAGTTGTTTTAATAGGCTGTGCATGCTTCTCTTTATTCCTGACTAACACTTTAATTTCCTTATCACACATTTTGACCTTATCAAGGTTTCAGTGGATTCAGTACTGTTATAAGCTAGTGAAATTAGCCTACGGCTAATTTCTTTTGTCCCATTAGCATCCAAAGCTAAGTGTATTGTCTTAGAAACACGTGGCGGTCCTCCCCCACACACACAAACACACCTTAGCTAGCTTTCCTTTGCCTTAGCTAAACACAAGGCTAATCTAGGCCTACACAAACACGTGGTCACCAGGCCTGACACACACACAAACACGTGGTCACAGGCCCCACCTGGCCTCACAAATACACCTCAGTTAGCATCCCACACTAGCTTCTTTCTTTTGCTAGGCCATAGGCCTTACCACGTGGTCAACTCCCCCCCCCCCACAAACACACGTGGAGTTAGCTACCAGAGCTAATCCTTTTTGTAGGCCACACACACAAGGCCTCTCTCTCTCCCCACACACAAACACACCTTAGCTAGCATTCCTTTGTCTTAGCTAAACACAAGGCTAATCTAGGCCTCCACACGTGGCCACATGTCTCACAAACCCACCTTAGCTAGCTTCCCTTTGTCTTAGCTTAGCCACACAAGGCTAATTCCTTTGTTCTCCTCAAATCCCACGTGGTGATCCCTACACCACGTGGACACACACGAACATACCTAGCTAGCATCCCACGCTAGCCTTCTGCTCAGGCCATAGGGCCTTTCACTCACACACACACACATCTCACTGTTTGTATATATTTCAACTGCCATTATCCATTTTTATCTTTGTTATAATAAATTCACTTATTATTGAAACTGTGTGTTTATTTGTGTTCCAATATCTTTGAAGTCCCCAATCTCCAAAGAATTCTAAAAGGTGCATATGATTTATGTAATATGGTAAGTGATCATAATAATTTGGAATATGCCCTAATTTAGCTGTTTGGTAATTTATTATTAAGCACCAAAACTTGTGGTATTAATTAATGAGACTGATTAATGAGACTGATTCCATGAGTGATTTAATGATAATATGAGACTGATTCAATGAAAATGATTCACTGAAAATGATTCAAATGAGACTGATTCAATTTTAATTATTAACCTTCAGATTTAATGAGATTGATCACTCAATTACCCAAATGCACCTACAATACTCACATTTTCCTGAAAGATAAGTCAAAATAATCTCAGTCAGTATCCCTGTTAAACCCACATAATACAGAGCAAAGTTTATGTAAATGATGTGCCTACCACAGTACAGCAGGGGCGTGTCCTAGGCATCCATCCATTATCTGTAGCCACTTATCCTGTACAGGGTCACAGGTGAGCTGGAGCCTATCCCAGCTGACTACGGGCGAAAGGCGGGGTTCACCCTGGACAAGTCGCCAGGTCATCACAGGGCTGACACATAGACACAGACAACCATTCACACTCACATTCACACCTACGCTCAATTTAGAGTCACCAGTTAACCTAACCTGCATGTCTTTGGACTGTGGGGGAAACCGGAGCACCCGGAGGAAACCCACGCGGACACGGGGAGAACATGCAAACTCCGCACAGAAAGGCCCTCGCCGGCCATGGGGCTCGAACCCGGACCTTCTTGCTGTGAGGCGACAGCGCTAACCACTACACCACCATGCCGTCCATGTGTTATAGATTAGATTAGATTAGATTAGATTAGATTAGATTAGATTAGATTAGATTAGATTAGATTAGATAGAACTTTATTGATCCCTTTGGGAGGGTTTCCACACACTGTAAAACCCGATAAGGTCACTGAGCTCAAAAATTTTATTGAAACCGATTACGTAAAAATTTTTGAGATAAGTAACTTAAATTTTTTAAGGTAAGATTTCTTAAAAATTACACTATAGTTACACTTAATTGTAATTTTTAAGAAATCTTACCTTAAAAAATTTAAGTTACTTACCTCAAAAATTTTTACGTAATCGGTTTCAATAAAATTTTTGAGCTCAGTGACCTTATCGGGTTTTACAGTGCAGGGAAATTAAAATTCCAGCAGCATCATAACAGGATAAACAGAGAACAGAAAATAGTGAAAACTTCTAGATAAATTAAATTAAATTAAGTATTTACATATACAAATATAAAAAAAGAATAACATATTGGAAAAGAAGAAAGAAAAAGAAAAAAGTCCAGCAGGAAAGATATTGCACATTGTCCAGTAGTGCTTATTGTCAGGCTAGGCTACTGCTCCTTCCCGTCTTCTGTCCTCCTGTTACCCCTCCTCCCCCCCAGACAGACCCGTTGCAACAAGGTAGGCAGACTTGGCAATTGCCTAGGGCCCCAGCCCTCGAAGGGCCCCCGCTGCCGAACGACTGGTTATGTATTCAATAGCAATGACAACTTTTTGAGCGCGGCAGCGCAGCGCCTAATGACACTTGTTGAAATACCCTAGTTCCAAGGGGGGCCCCCTAATGCACAACAGCGCCTCCCTACATGCTTTGGCCGAAAAGTGCAATGACAGTCTGTTGTCAACCCCTCAATGCCCATCTCCGTCCAGTCAAGTGGTTGCAGAGCTCCATGGCAAAAAAAAAAACAAAATCAAATATGAAGCGAAATTACCCCTCAGGGAGCCAGAAGAGAAAGAAGAAAAGGGAAGAGGAAGACAGAAAAAAACCAAGACACTGGTAAGTGAGAATGTACACACTCATTAATACCAAGCGGGTCGACAAGCAAATTTGGTAGCTAGCTTACGTTAATGGTAGTTATCTTGTAGACAGTGTTTATAACAGTGATGTAAACGTTGTCATGCACAACAGGCTTACAAACTTGCAAGGACTGGCTAAAAATTTTAATATGTGCCACACAAATAGGTGAAAGACTGTCAACTTCTCCCAGATTAACTTATTGTGTTTATCAAAATGTCATAGTCAGAGTTAGTTTCAGCGAGCTGCATGGCTTTCATCAGAAGTAGCTAGTGTGTCATGAGCATGAATGGAGTAGGACAGGGGATGGCTCACAAGAAAGCTCTTTTTTACATAAATAGCCTATTTATGTAAAAAAGTGGCACTGATGTCAATTGAATGTGATGTCCGCAGGTCTTTGGACATGGAGGGTATTGTGGCTGCCTTTGCTGAAGCCAAAGCCCGCAAGCAGCAGTTTTAGACATTTTGCCCATGATTCTAGTTGTGTATTCTTAAATTTTTATGTGTTTTTCTATACCTTTTGCACTTTTCTGTGTGTGCTGGTTCTTATTAAGATTCTTATTCATGTTTGTAATCATTTAATCACCATTTGAAGTTATTTCTACTTGTGTATATACTGTAAATATTTAGTGTTGTGTTATTTGCACATTTTATATTACTTTGTCTTATTTTCATATTTTATATATATATATATATATATATATATATATATATATATATATATATATATATATGTGTGTGTGTGTGTGTGTGTGTGTGTGTGTGTGTGTGTGTACTTTGTCTATTCTTGTGTTTAATTGGGTTTGATAATTATTTATAATAATGTAAAGAGTTCATTTTTTAAGTAAAAATCGTAAGAATGATTACAATATGTGTGATGTTTATTTATTAAGTCTTCAGTGGGTAGGCAGCCATAAGGCTTTCGTCAAGGGGGGGATAATTATGGGCCCCAGATCCCCCTTTGCCTAGGGCCCCCAAATAGCTTGAAACGGGTCTGCCCCCAGAGAGGAGTTGTACAGTCTGATGGCGTGAGGGACGAAGGAGTTTTTGAGTCTGTTCGTCCTGCACTTGGGAAGGAGCATTCTGTCACTGAACAGGCTCCTCTGGTTGCTGATGACGGTGTGCAGAGGGTGACTGGCATCATCCATGATGTTCAGTAGTTTGTCCATAGACCTCTTCTCTGCCACCGTCACCAGAGAGTCCAGCTTCACGCCGACCACAGAGCCGGCCCGCCTGATCAGTTTGTTCAGCCTGGATGTGTCCTTCTTGGATGTGCTGCCCCCCCCCAGCACACCACGGTGTAAAACAGGACACTGGCGACCATGGACTGATAGAACATCCACAGGAGTTTCCTGCAGATGTTAAAGGACCGCAGCCTCCTCAGAAAGTACAGCCTGCTCTGTCCCTTCCTGTACAATTGGTTGGTGTTGCAAGTCCAGTCCAGTTTGCTGTCCAGTCACAGCCCGAGGTATTTGTAGGAATCCACAGCCTCCACCTCGACTCCCTCGATCAGAACTGGTCGTGACCTTGGTCTGGACCTCCCAAAGTCAATGACCAGCTCCTTGGTCTTTGAGGTTTTGAGCTGCAGATGGTTCCTGTTGCACCAGATGGCAAAGTCCCTCACCAGGCTCCTATACTCCTCCTCTCTGTCGTCCCTGATACACCCCACGATGGCTGTGTCATCAGCAAACTTCTGAATGTGACACAGCTCTGAGTTGTAGCAGAAGTCTGTGGTGTACAGGGTGAAGAGAAGAGGGGCCAGCACTGTGCCCTGGGGTGCTCTGGTGCTGCTAATTACAGTGTCAGATGTGATGTCCTTCAGCCTGACGTACTGCGGCCTGTCAGTGAGGTAGCTGGAGATCCAGGTGACCAGGCAGGGGTCCACTCGCATCCTGTTCAGTTTGTCCTGAAGCAATAGGGGCTGGATGGTTTTGAAGGCACTCGAGAAGTCAAAGAAGAGGATCCTCACTGTGCCATTTCCCTTATCCAGATGCAAGTGGGCTCAGTGTAGCAGGTAGAGGATGGCGTCTTCCACACCGACACCTGCCCAGTATGCAAACTGCAGACAGTCCTGGGCGTGTTGTACCTGGGGTCTGAGGAGGCTGAGGAAGAGCCGCTCCAACATCTTCATCAGATGTGAAGTGAGTGCCACCAGTCGGAAGTTGTTCAGCTCGCTGGACCAGTTCTTCTTGGGAACTGGAACGATCCATGATGTCTTCCAGAGGGTTGGCACTCTCCCCAGCTGCAGGCTAAGGTTGAAGATGCGTTGGAGTGGTTCACCCAGTTTGGCAGCGCAGGTCTTCAGTAGTCGTGGACACACCTTGTCCGGGCCTGCTGCTTTCCTGGGGTGAAACTTCCTCAGTTGACCTCTGACCTGGTCTGCAGTAATGCATACGCATACAATATGTAAATGAAGGTGTGATGGGCGGGTCCTTTCACATGGGCTGAGCTGAATTTATCTCCTCCAAATTAATCCCAGCTGTGCAACATGTTAATGACCCAAGCTTTGCTAATTGGCAAGCAGAGTAAAGTCCTTACTCTGTAAAAATATCCAGCATGCTGTGAGCAGATAAGGATAATAATGTTAACAGATCACAGGAAAAGATTATGATTTATTTATTTGTGGTTTTACATGTTAGCACATATAAGTAAAATAGCTGTGAACACAGTCACAGAACGTTAATAATCTCTGTATTACTTAAGCTAACTTTATTTGTTTTAAAGTTGGCAAGTCTGAGATAAAATCTATTTTAATTTTCCATTTCACTGTGAATGAATTCACAAACATTAGTCGCTAGCTGGTTAGCTCACAAGCTCTCGGTAGAAGGCAGCAGGTATGTATGTACTGAGGCAGATTTCTTTTTTTATCAGTAAAAACATTTTTGTTGTTTGTTCCACTCCATAATTTCAGCACTAACATAGAGTATTTTGGATATTAAACTCTGTACACGTTTGTTAATTACACAGGAAGCTGAATGCTAACTGTGCACCCAGCAGACAGGCAGACTTTATAAATTATAAATTAGCCGCTAGCATTAAAAAGCAGCAGTCGTGTGACAGACGAGGAGGAGAAGCAAGACACTAATTCCCCTTGCTGAATTAATTTCAATTTGTTACAGACCATAATAAGCAGAAAGAGCCCATTGTGCTCATTCTCTTATTATTTTATGATCTATAGGCCGGCGTTCTGCCCAGAAACTGCAGGAGAAAATGATCTTGGGACTATTTCTGGCTCATGTACAGTGACACTAATTAATCTACATGGAACCTCTTACAGAAACGTGGAGACTGAGTACAGAAAGATACTGGGCACAGCCAAGTCAGAGTCTCTGAATAATCACCAAACACTGAAAAATCAAATCCTCAATGATAATTATTTACATATGAACAGGTCAGGGACAATCAGGAACCATGTGGACCATT